>NW_027249254.1:90000-342407 GCF_030848795.1 Temnothorax nylanderi
AAGTGTTTTTTTTTTGGACGTTTTGGAAAATAAACACGTACCGTAACATGTGCAAACAAATCATCTATTTCAATTCTTATAAACATTTATGACTTGGAACAGAACTTTCAAATGACAAATCAGATGATATTGATATTTTTTTATTGCAGAAAGTACACACATGCGGAATGTGCGAGACAATTCTCGAGGAGGAAGAAATACCGTCCCATAAATGTTGGGCGAATTATCCAGCGATTGTTTGTGACAAAAAAACTTTCTATTTGTACCCCCAATGTGGTAACTAAAATATAAAAGGAATGATATAATATTATTTAAGCGAATGTAACAATTTTAATATCTTATAGAGAATGGAGACATTGTGTGTCGAAGTGCGATTGACGGAGCAGAGTTTTTTGTTACAAAGTCTGATTTTCCGACAAGCGAAGAGCCGCCGAGCCTGACACCGAGCCTGGGGCAAAACCTTGAGGAACTAATAATTGCAGAAGTGTCGGCACGAGAGCTGTTGTGGAACTAAAAAATAAATATAGCAAAACGTGACAAGCGAACTGTACAACAGCTTTGGGAGCAAGTGGCTGTGTGTGTGTGTGTGTGTGTGTGGGTATGTGTGTGGGTGTGTGTGTGTGTGTGTGTGTGTGTGTGTGTGTGTGTGTGTGTGTGTGTGTGTGTGTGTGTGTGTGTGTGTTTTTTTTTAATATAGAGGTCGGAAAAATACTCTTACGTATCATCAGGACTTGATGTTGTGCCTGGGTATGTCGGACTCGGATCTCCTCTACCGACTAAAAAACCTCCTCTGTCATCAGCCTCCGTATCCCCCGCGGTACCACCGTTAGGCATTACTTCACGGGGGGAGGATCTAGCTATTGCTCTTTCTTCTGTATGTCGAAGTTAAGGCTTCATTCTACCTAGTTGTCGAAATCACATCTTCCTTTCTTCAATTGTTTCGATTTTTCGCACGTTCTCTTTCTAAACGACGGAGCTCTTGGAGAACCTCCGTTGCGAAAGAACTTGTCGCCTCCCATGCTTCCTTTGATGAGAGCATAGCTCCAACTAGAGACTCTGGCCGAATTTCTAAATGAACGGTAGCTTCCCAAGCACTGCGTAACAGGTTAAAACGAGGACACGCAAAAAACGCGTGCTCCACATCCTCACTCACTCCGGGGCAGGACGGGCATTCTGGAGAAACATCTAATTTAAATGGATACAGATACGCTCGAAAGCACCCATGTCCTGATATCATCTGTGTGAGGTAGTAGTTAACTTCACCATGTTCGCGGTTTAACCAAACATCTATTTGCGGAATAAGGCGGTACGTCCACCTGCCATTTGTTGCGATGTCCCACGTTTCTTGCCATCGTTGTATGCTTCTCAGTCGTTCTTCAGTTCTGAGCTCTACCGGGCTCATTGAAGTTGATCCCTTTCGTCGGTAGAGAACTCTTCGTTCTTCTGCTAGTACTTCAATAGGTGGCATTCCGGCAATGACACACACTGCGTCTACAGACACGGTGCGGAAGGCACTGGCGACTCTCAGGGCACTCAGCCTATATACTGGCGCAATTTTTCGTCGTGATTCTTGTGTTTTAAGTGCATCACCCCAAACGGAAATTCCATATGTAAGCACAGACGTGACTACTGAAGAAAGCAATGCTCTCTTCTTCTGCTTCGGCCCTCCTATGTTAGGCATTAGCCGTGATAGGGTCGTTCCGACTACCGACGCTTTAGCACCTACATATTCTGCCTGCTGTTTAAAGCTAAGTCGGGCATCAATCATTACTCCTAGGTGCCGGATAAACGGCTGGGATGTTATTTCATGCTCTCCAACTTGCAGTGTGACTGTCTCTAGTTGCTTCCTACTAGTGATAAGCACTGCCTCGGTCTTGTGTTCTGCCAGCTTCAGGCCAACTGAATCCATCCACTGGCTGATCCTCTCGAAGGTGGTGTCAAAGACAAAGTTTATCTCTTCTAAATGTTTCGCGACAATCACAATAGCAACATCATCCACATATGCCACGAGTTTAGCTTCTCTTGGCAATGCTAGTTTCAGCAACCCATCGTACATGATATTCCAGAGGAGAGGGCCCAGAACCGATCCATGAGGTACTCCTCCAGTGACTCTATGTTCTTTCGGACCAATCTTAGTGTCGTATTTTAAGATCCTATCTGTGAAGTAGCTTGCTACCATCCTTCGTAGGTATTTCGGTACCCTCATTTCAGTGAGGGCTCTCATAATACAGTCCCACTTGGCGGAATTAAAGGCATTTTTAATGTCTAGTGTCACCACCAAGCAGTACTTCTTCGTGCCTCTTTTTCATCTGGTCCCGGCAATCGTCTCTTTCGCTGTGCCGACGACAAGATCGATTGCATCCAGTGTGGAGCGACCTTTACGAAAGCCATATTGGTTGCTGGCGAGCAGCGGCTCGACTGCTGCTTCAATTCTTCTGTGAACAATACGTTCTAGTATTTTTCCAGCTGTATCCAACATGCAGAGTGGACGGTAAGATGTTGGTTCATACGGTGGCTTTTTCCCCTTAGGAAGCAGTACCAGTCTCTGTTGCTTCCATTTCCGGGGAAAGATACCTTCTTTAAGGCATGCGCTATACACCTCTAAAAATAGCGCCGGTGCTGTTTTGATAGCTGCCTTCAATGCGATGTTTGAGATTCCATCCAAGCCAGGAGCTTTCGTATTCCCGACTCTATTACACGCTTCCATTAGCTGGTCCTCTGTGATTTGTGGGATCTCCTCTATCTCATGTTGTTCTGTCAGATGGTGAAGCTTCTTTTGTTGGGGAAAAAGCGTAATCACAATCGTCTCCAGGAGCTTCGGACATGTGGGCGATTGCATTGGCTGCCTTTTAAGGTGTGTCATGACTACCTTATAAGGTTTGCCCCACGGGTCGTTTTCTACTTCCTCGATCAGATCACGCCAGAATTGTCGTTTACTATCTCTGATAGCCTTGCGTAAACTTCGGCGTGCTTTTTTGTACTCTGCCACCAGTTCTTCGTAGTTTGACTTCTTGCGGCCACGCTGTGACGCTCTTCTCTTTATAAGACATTCTCTTCGGAGAGTAGCAATGTGGTCGTTCCACCAGTGCATCGGTGGTAGATCATTTATGCCGCGTTTCCGGGGCATACTGGCGTTACAGGCTTCCGTAATCCTCTTCATCAGTTCTTCTGACTTATTTTCAGCATTTCCACTGTTGATTGGCTGAGTATCCATGGCCACGGTGAAAACAGCAGTATCAAAGGCGGATACCTTCCAACCAAGTGTATTAAATTTCTTGTACACCCCTCCAGTAGTTTTTCCAGTGGACACCTCCCACAGTATCGCGCAGTGGTCACTAGCCGTGTAAGTGTCCAACACCTTCCAAAAGCAGTTTTCCTTAGCGAGACTGCTACTGACGAAGGTAAGATCCACAATGGAACTCGCATCACCTCTTACGAACGTTGGTTTGTCACCACTGTTGAGCAGGACCACATCCAGTGTCGACATGACCTCTAGTAGCGCTTCCCCTCGTGCATTTGTCTCCTTGCTGCCCCAGTCCACTGCCCAGGAGTTGAAGTCCCCTGCGATTGCCACGGGAGAGTGCTGCTTCGCATCCTCAGTCAGTCGATCTAGGAAATCCGTGAACTCGGCTAATAGGAGGCTGGGTGGAGCATAACAACTGTAGAAATGGATTCCGTTCAGTTTTGCTACCACATAGCCAGCTTCTGTGCTCTTTATCGTGCTCTAGAAAGGACACTTACCACAGGACCAAATGACAGCTTTAGCAGTGCTATCAGTTTCCCAAGGTTGAGTGGTGAGATGTCTGTATGGCTCGGAGATTATTGCAAGATCTGCCTTCAGTTCGCGCACGGTCTGCATGAGCAGATCGTGCGCAGCCTCACAGTGGTTGAGGTTAAGTTGTACTATTATCATTGCCTTTTACTCTTCACCTTCTGAAGTGCCTTTTTAAAGACTGGGCATCTGCTACTACCAGCTATGTGGGCACAATTCCTCGTGCCATCTTTTTCGAAGCACAGCGCGCATCGAGCTTCTTTCTGACAGGTGGCGGCCTTGTGGCCTTCTTGCCCACACTTGGTACACAGTTTGGACCGGTCCACCTTACTCTTGCATTTAGCGGAGAGATGTCCATAGTGCCAGCACCTAAAGCACTTGGTTGGTCTCTCCACTCTTCTTATTCTGCAGTTGATCCAGCCAATCCTGATTAATATTATATTTATTATACTTATTATTATACTTAATATACTTATTATATTATATTTTAGATTAATATTAATAAATATAGCAAAACGTGACAGGCGAACTGTACAACAGCTTTGGGAGCAAGTGGCTGTGTGTGTGTGTGTGTGTGTGTGTAGAGAGGGGGAGAGAGAAAGTCGTAGAAGAAAACTCAATAAAATTTATGATTTAACAGTACAAAATATATTTTATTATTACAGGCGAATGTTCTGTCGATGAAGTAAAGAGAAAATGGAAAAACTTGAGGGATCGCTACATGAAAATCATCTCCCTTGAGAAGTTGCCAAGTGGATCAGGAAGTAAGCCATCTCGTAGGAAGTGGCAGCATTACGATTTGATGTCTTTCTTACGGGACACTTTTTTGGAAAAAGAGTTAGTATACTTCACAAAAGCATTCACTGAAATATTGGAGACAATTAATATCAATATATTTAATTTCATTATATTTCAGGACAGTTTCAAATATAGCGAGTCGTGATGAAGACCTCAACAACGATGATGTGGAAATCCAAGTGGACGGAGAAGTCAACAATGCCGTTGATGCATCGAGGGGTATGTTTCACTCATAAGGTGTACTATATTTCACTTGTTAGTACTATTACAGCTAGCTACATCAATTTTTCCCAATAATGCAGAATGTATAAAATCATTGTTTCATTTTTAGAATTGAAAAGAAAACGAAAAAATACTGGCTGCAAACAAGACGTAATGAAGCAGATAGCGGTGGCCTCAGACCCCACGACCAGCAATGCCATTGCCAACTCTTATTCTTGATGAAGTTGACAACTTCACTTCGATGGTCGCCAGCCAGCTACGAAAGTTGCCGCAAGTCCGCAGACGCAACATAATGTTAAAAATTCACCAGTTCTTACACACTGAATTATTGCGCGACGACGGTAATAATAATGTATAGATAATCATAAGAATAATAAAACGAAAATAATTTTGGTAGCACAATAAAGCCAAGACGTATTTATTTAAATAGAATAGTTATTATTTAACTGGATCGGGATACCAAGAAACATCAAGTTACGATTATTTGGGAAAGTAGGAAAGAGAAATTGTCGAAAATTAGTTTGCACTGTTAAAAGGTGTAACTTATTACTTTTGCACGTGTAGTATACAAATAACAATTACTAATGGTAAAAAAAAACATTTTTGTGGAGTACATAATATACAAATTATATTACAAATGAAACAAGGTAGTATTCAAATGTAGTATCATTGATCGTTTTGCCATGCCACTGAGCCTTCATTATTGAAATATTTACAAAATTCATCTCTAATGAGCATAGCATCTCGAGTACTTGTATTTGTGCTACATTTAGAGATGTTCCCGAATGCACAACCATCTTCCATAATCATCCTCCACGAACCTTGCATGTGATCACCCTCTGCCGTCTCTCTATCTAGCATACCTGGTAAAATGTAGCTGTTCTCGATGTTACTCCTGCGGAGCCAGTTATGAATGCAAATTGTAGCTTGCACAATCTTCATAGCAGTTTCCACGCTACTAATGATCGGTTTTCGGTAAATTCGCCACTGGCTAGCAAGTATTCCGAAAGAGTTCTCTATCACTCGCCTGGCTCTTCTGAGTCTATAATTAAAAATGTGCTGTTCGGCGGACAAGTTATTCTTTCCAGAGAATGGTCGTAGCAAATATGACTTCAGTGGGAAGGCTTCATCCCCGACAATGCAGTAAGGCAAAGACGGTCCTCCTTTGTAAAAACTGTCCGATTTTGGGATATTTATTTGCCCTGCATCAAGTTGTTGACCCATTCGGCTTTCACGAAAAATGCCTCCATCACTTCGTCTGCTATACGCACCAATATCGACGAACCGGAAAACGTAATTGGCATCACAAATAACTAATAGCACAATGCTGTGACTGTTTTTGTAATTATAGAAATTGGAGCCAGCATTGTCCGGACACTGAAATTGCACAAAGATTATTTCATGTTTTTCACATACTGCAAGGAAATTGAAGTTCGCTCATATTGTTTTTTCTATTTATTTCCCGTTTTCGATATTTGAATAATGCCTGAAAAGAATCGTTATAAAAGTATAACTTACTTGAATAGTTACGTGCTTTCCATCGATTGCCCCAATGCAATGCGGAAAGTCCCATATATATATCTTTAAAATCTTCTGCGATCCTCCGCCAGTCATCTTCGAATAGTCGAGGTGGAAGGACTAAAGGGCACATGTGTTCCCAAATAGTTTTGCACGTTGTAGCAATAATATTGCTTACAGTCGTCAAGCCTATCAAATATTGATACATCATTGAAGACATGGAGTCACCAGCTGCCAGAAATCTGAAACATAATAATTGATGTAATGCAACATTTACATTTATATAATTAAAGTAAAAACCAAAGATGTTTACCGTAATGTTAACATCAATCGTTCTGCTGAACCTATCGGTTCTCGCACGATGTATTGTTTCTCCATATGCGGGCCTACAACGGCTAATAACTCTTCCAATTGTGTGGCTGACATCCGAAAATAATTATGAAACAACAGATCTTCCAATTTTAGTGTTGGCAGTAAGGCATGGTAAAAACCATACTCACAGCGTTTTTTTTAAATTGGCGCAACCCAGAAACGCTTCTTTTTATTAATTTGTTTCTTTTTTTTAGCTAATAACAAAGCTAATGATCCGAGCAGCTTGTCACGTCGGTCTGCTTCTGCATTTTGTTCATTAATTACATGAATGCACTGCAACCACTGATGAATTTTCATTTTCGCAGACATTATTTACTGGTTAAACTGACAACTTTGATAACTGCAACTGAGGTACTAAGGAATTGAGGTTATACCGCGCCTGCCGCGGCATTTCACGCGGCAGACGCGGCAAGCGACATCAGCATCAGAAGCCCCTAGAATCTAGTTCCTTCTGAAGTGCCGCGCTGCCGCGCGCGGCATTTGCCGCGTCCATCAGTAGGCACCTTTAAGGTGCGATTTCACGATGACGCTCGACGCTGGATTCGAGCGTCAAATCTGGTCACGTGATAGATTTCAGCCAATCCAGTGGTTAGGTTATATTTCGCGTCCCTCTGAATCTATCACGTGACCAGATTTGACGCTCGAATCCAGCGTCGAGCGTCATCGTGAAATCGCACCTTTAGCGTTGGTAGCGCGGTAGCGAGCTCCCCGAACGCACCCTGAATACCGGCCATAGTATTTTTATATCTATGCAGATTGGGTCTGAAAATTATTGCCGCGAACATTTCAGTTAGGGCCGGTCTACAATGGATGTTGTAAGTCGTAAATCGTAAGAATTGGCCAATCACAGTTCATTATTCTTCGACCGCAGGAAGAATAATCGACTGTGATTGGTTTATTTTCTTACGGCCTTACAATTATGGCTAAAGGTGAAATTTCATGGGTGAACTCCTCTATTTTATAGTCAATCAGTACGATCTGCTGCTGCTTTTCACTGCCCATGAAATTTCACCTTAAATCTTTGTTACGTGCAATGGCCTTTAAGCTGGATGCACTATTATGTTAGTGCTGGGACCGTATTCTCGAGCCTGCCCTAATGATTTTCGTATACGACTTTCTATTTGAAAAGCATTGAATTTCACATGCGAGTTTCATGAAAACGATTCGAGAATAGGACCCCAGGTCTACAACCTTGCTTTAAAGGGCATTTAAGCTCTAAAGGTGAAATTTCATGGACAGTAAAAAGCAGCAGCAGATTGTACTCGAGTTTCTAGAACTTCTCTATTTTGTAGCTAATCAGTACGATCTGCTGCTGCTTTTCACTGCCCATGAAATTTCACCTTAAGCCGTAAGAAATTGACCAATCACAGTCGAATATTCTCCTCAAATTCCATTGTGATTGGTCAATTTCTTCACTTAGGCGATAGCGATAGCAATAGCGACAAAATTTCCGACGAATTGGCATTTTATATCTATTGCCTTGTAGCTAATCAATCAGCGTTCAGATTTTTGCTGAGACGCGCGTTTCCAGTTTTAATGTTAATTTTAATAAATTAATGTTTAATAAATTATGTTTCCTACCATATTTAGGTTATATTTTGACGCTATCGCTAGCACTATCGCTATCGTCTAGTATTGTGCAAGGGGTTTTAGGATAGAATTTTGTACGTATGTGAATTATCCTTTCATCCGAGAACACTGTTGCTAGTGTCACGTTGATCAGAATCGTGCACATTACCTACAAGATTCGGTAACAGCCAAAACGCGGGCATAACAGCTCTCATCCTTTTCTCTGCGTTGATATAACTTTCTAGAAGTTTTGAAAAATTAATAGAATAAGTTCCATAAATTTGAGAAAAGTATATGTTATAGTGAAAAATGTTTGCGTTAATACATTATGATAGAAAATACCACGTAATTCCGAAAAACCGTATCGCTTGATAACAATGAATGTATCGTAAAAAATAATTAAGGTTGTAAATATAAGACATTCTTTATAGCTTGTAACTGTAATTTTATATTAATATTTGTATTATATGTTACTTTTTATATACTTATCATTTACTAGAAAAATATTTGCTGGACACAATATGTAATAACAATATTTAGCCATAAGACGTACCATTATTATAGTCAAGTTTTTTACTGCTTTCTATACTAAAATAGTAAATAGGTTAACATGACTTATATATTTTGACGTAGAACTACGTCTTTCTCGGGGGGTATGGGGAAATTTGGGGGGCACGACTGCAACGTTTTCTTGCAACGTTTTTATGTAACGTTTTCTTGCAACGTTTTCATGCAACGTTTTCTTTTTCTCGAAAAGTATTAAAGAAAAATATACTTTATTATATAGTTTTTGAAAGCTCTCGATGTAAGCTAAATGTTTTCGCAATTTAATAAATAAATAAATGAATGAATAAATGGATGAATGGATTTAATAAATACATAAATGAATGAATGAATGGATGAATGGATGAATGGATGAATGGATAAATGGGTGAATGGATTTTTTTAAATCTTGAAAAGTATTAAAGGAAAATATACTTTATTATATAGTTTTTGAAAGCTCTCGATGTAAGCTAAATGTTTTTGCAATTTAATAAATAGATAAATGAATAAATGAATGGATGAATGGATTTAATAAATAAATAAATGAATGAATGAATGGATGAATGGATGAATGGATGAATGGATAAATGGGTGAATGGATGAATGGATGAATGAATGAGTGAATGAATGAATGAATGGATTTAATAAATAAATGAATGAATGGATGAATGAATGAATGGATGAATGGATGAATGGATGAATGGATGAATGAATGAATGGATGAATGGATGAATGGATGAATGGATGAATGGATGAATGGATGAATGGGTGAATGGATTTAATAAATAAATAAATGAATGAATGAATGAATGGATGGATGAATGGATGAATGGGTGAATGGATGAATGGGTGAATTGATGAATGGATTTGTTGGCACAAACTGCCGCAAGCAACAACGTAGAACTACGTCAACTGACAGTTGACGTAGCCCTACGTCTAGTTTCCTTCGCTGAATACTTTAACATGAAATAGTACTATATGGTTATCGATATCTGCGTATGCGCATTGCGGACGATTAGGCTTCACTACCTTTCTCTCTTGCACAATTAACGTTTCTCTCTCGCACGATGACGGACACAGACTCGATGTTCAATGCCTCTTCCATATATGTTCTATTCTAATAGACGTAGTTCTACGTGTTGATTGCGGCACAGTTGTTACTGTGCTTGTTTATTATTTGAGTCTTTTTAAAATACTCATTATTCAATATTATATTATTTTGTAGCTTATTGTAAGGATCTCAAAACTATTGCTAAGAATTCAAATAACGGTCAACCTAACATAATTCTATATCATTGTCAGAACATTAAAGACATACCTAAAGCGGGGAGCACACACTTCTGCACAACGCATAATACTTAAGTATAAGAAAACTGATTGGTCTATTTCCTTATGCACATGTGTATGGACCAATCAGTTTTCTTATGCTTACGCATTATGCGTTGTGCAGAAGTGTGTGCTCCCCGCTTAAGGCTGAGTTTCCACTGAGCGCGTCATGCGTCGCGTCATGTGACGTTAACCAATCTAAACATCCCGTCACAAATAATGTAACAAATTACGATGTTTTGATTGGTCGTGACGAATGACGCGACGCGTGACGCGCTCAGTGGAAACTCAGCCTAATAGCGAATTCGGGCGCTTGCACTAGTGCACACTGAGTGCGCACTAAGGCTTGTTCTTAATCAATTATTATATTTACAGATCATCTTAAATACTTCTTAGTCTATAAAATGATTTACACCATCTATATAGATATTACAGATTATTTTATTGGCTAAAAGTCTTTAAATGTGTATTTAAGCGACTTTAAATATAAGAATAGATTATAAACAAGCCTTAGTGCGCACTCAGTGTGCACTAGTGCAAGCGCCCGAATTCGCTATAATTCTTTGGATACAAGTGGCAACTTATGATTCGTATGTATTTGGCCGGAAATGAACGTCTTTTTAAAGAATCTCTATATGAAATCGTTTGTATTTCATATGAAGACTTTTGAAGTGCAATTGAAAAGGTTTGTGAGTCATTCGTTTAATTGTAATTAATTATTTATTTTTACACCATGCATTTAGCCGAAATAGATAAATTAATAAAAGTTTTTATATGGAATCGTTTGTATTTTGTATGAAGAGTTATGAAGTGTGATTAAAAAGGTTTGTGAGTCACCCAAATAATTTTAATTAAATATTTATAAACTCGGTAATTAGCCGAAATATAGATTTTTAGTTATTCATGTTAAAAGAAGAAGGCGCTAGTGTTCCCGAAGGTCCGTCTGCAGTCAGAATTAATATAAACGTTTTAAAAATTATTTTATACTGAAATAAATAAATATACAAGGCAAAGATGCAAAATAAAGGCCATCGCACACAAAATTGCATAGGTTGGATAAGCATAGCATAAGACCGCTGGACCAATGAGCATCTTATGTAAATTGGTAGCTATAAGCGATAGTTGCTAATTAAGTTTGTCACTCATATATTTCCATCTTGCAGAGGACCTCCATCTCAAACGCCCTGCCACAGCCCAAGAGCGACTCAAATGTCATTACCGCTGAGAAGTACTTCTTGCCATTTGAGTTAGCATGTCAGAGCAACCGGATTGTCCATTGCGTTCCATCTTGAATTTTTTTTACAGTCGTTTATTAGGATGGTAATTTTTCAGTTTAGCTACAGCAGCACAAAAAACGATGGATTTAGGCTCATTCGACGCGTTTTTGCACGAAACGACCGAATCTGGCAGAAAAAAGTGTCGCTCTGCCCCGCGACGCGAAATATTAAACGTTAAAGTTGACGACTCTCAGGTTAGGAATCCTGTCATACCGACGTGATGTAGCGACCATCTTCTTCTTCTTCTGTTTAGTGGCGCTTTAACTTGCTCCGTCACGGATGTAAACAGCCATTATACCATTCGGATTGTATGTCGGCTTAGCAGATGGCGCAAGCCGCGGTTAAATATTGAGGGGGAGTAAGGCGGAAGGTTTAAATATAAAGTTCGTTTAAATTAAAGAAGGCGAGTAACAGACAACACAACTTGGGAGTAGGATTTTTGATAAGAGGAAATATATCAATGGGAGAAGTTGGAAATTTTTCCCGGAGATATTTGATGAGAGGGGGGGGATTTTGCCCGCGTCAGTTCGCATCTGAAGATCACATGATTCGCGTCCTGATATAAATCTCCACAAGGACATCCCGCAGAAGTAACGATATTTTTGCGATGTAGGCTATAGTTTAAATTATAGTGTCTGCTGCGAAGACGACTGATTATAACTATCTGGGCTCTGCTGAGTTTTAATTGATAATACCAAGGCTTGACATTGTCAGTATGATAGTGTGTGTGATAAAAATTCCCTGTGGTATATGCAGCATTCTCTAAGTAATCTTTGCGTTTGTTGTTTAAGATGTATTTAGACCTATGGAAGAGGTCTGTATATGGTACCTTAAAGTTGGTATTCCTGCCAATCACAATAGCTTCTTTGGCAAGGGCATCCGCCCTTTCATTACCTACTATGCCCTTATGCGATGGGATCCATGCTACCGTTATCCTAGAACCGGAATTGACAGCTCTGCTATACATATTGCGAATAAGTGTAATGACATAATTATTATGTACAATATTATGCGAAGTAATGGTCTGAAGTACGCTTTTGCAATCAGAAAAAATTATGGCTGATGGAATTTGGAGCTGGTGTATGATGAAGAGGGCTTCATATATGGCCCATGCCTCCGCCGAAAAGATGGAGGCATCAGGGGGAAGTTTACAGCGGATTTCTAATGGTAGGTCAGGTGAGTAAACACTGGCACCTACCGCTCTAGATGGGTCGATCTTGGAACCATCAGTGAAAAAGGTAACAGAACCCTGCGTGTATTCTGCAAACGCCTCCCTGAAAAGGGAGTTTACTTCGTGTGCAGACATAAGATTAATGTTTGGGTGAGAAAATTGCAGAAATTTAGGTTGGTCTGTGAGAGAGAAAAACGGGTAAGTATAATAGGGAAGCGCAACTGATCGGTGCATAACTCCTCGTATACCTTGTACTGCCAGAAAGGATTGGAAGAGTGGTATCATGCGGCATGCCTTGTTTCGCTTTATGACACTATAAGTAGTACTGAATTGTATATTTTTAAAACTCTCTATAACGGGATTAAAGCTACAAGAGAGTCCCTTGACTAAGTAGTTATGTATGAGATACGCAAAGCGATAACTCAGAGGAGGCTCCCTGGTTTCGTCTAGAATCACATTTATATCTCAACAGTTTCCATTGTAAGCGCTGAATAGCAAGGAAGAGCTGTTTATTACCCTTGAACTTGAAGACGACGCATCCATATTCAATTGCACTTCTAAAGACCGCGCGATACAGCGTAAGTAGGAGTTGCGGATGGCATCCCCATCTGAATCCCGACAAGACCGTCAGTATACTAGAGATCTTTCTACCCTTGTTTAGAAGATATTTCATGTGTGCTTTACCGGTTAGTTTGCTATCCATAATTATTCCTAGGACCCTATGTTCGTTTGTCAAAGGCACATCGACGCCATCTATTGTTATGCTGTCCTCGGGTAGTTGATATGTTCTTTTCCGTGTAAATATCATATATCTTGATTTTGCAGGAGCGAGGTCCAATCCTCTAGCACGTAAAAAGCTGTTCAATGCTTTCAAGGAATTTTTTAGCAATCGAAACGCTTCCTTGATGGATTTGTGAGTGAAGTAGACCATCACGTCATCTGCATACTCCAAAGAATGTACCCCTGGGTTTAAGTGCCGATCAATGTCCCTGGTATAAAGGTTGTAGAGCAGGGGGCTCAGAATTGATCCTTGTGGGGTGCCCTTATGAGCGTTGAATGAGCCTTGTATATCTCCGTCGCGTGAGAAGAATATCCTCCTGTCGCGTAGCAGGTTACTAATAAAACAGCGCATGCTGGCTGGCACGCCGACCTTCCTGAGATCTTCATCGAGTACCTCTGGTCTGACATTGTCGAATGCCCCTGCAATATCGAGAAATGCACATACGGTGAACTTGCCATCAATAAAACCCTGATGTATAGCGTTTATGAGAATCACCAGACTGTCGCTGCACGATCTAAAGCTACGAAAGCTAAATTGAGTCTCTGAAAGGATGTCGTTAGCTTCCAGATGCCATCGCAGCCTGTTGTAAATGCACTTTTCCAGTAACTTGAGCAGACAAGACATTAACGAGATTGGACGAACGCCATTTGAATTCGGTTTTGGGATTAAGACGACCAAAGACTCCCTCCAGCTATTTGGGAAAGTACCGTTCACCATGAATTTATTATAAAGATCAAGAAGTTGATCCTTATATTTTTCTGGGAGGGCCTTAATTATTGCATAGCTCATCTGATCCAAACCCGGAGATGAAGTCACTTTAACGGACGCTAAGGCAGACTTGAACTCGTTGGCTGTGAAGGGTTGAGTCATCCAATGTTGCATATTAGGTAATGTTTTGTCCTCTTCTTTCATAGTGTGTAGCGGAGGAGGCGGCGGCGGTGAACAGGAAGGAGGGCACAGCTTGTCGATTGCAGTCTGTTGCGAAGCCTCGAGTACTTTATGGCCTGTAAAGACGATGTTATTTTTGTTTTTAAAGGTTTTGATTAGCCGCCATATTTCGGAGGAAGGAGTCTTGGAATTGAAATTAGTGCAGAAAGCACGCCAACTGTTCCTTTTTTGCTTGTTAAGAGTTCGCGCGCATTTCCTGTTTTGGCACTTGAGTGCACGATACGTATCCCTGGAGAGATCCCGTTTGAAGACTTCCAGTGCTGTTTTGCGCTCCCTAATCGCCTCTGAACATTTTGCGTTCCACCATGGAGCTGGGGCGCCTTTATATGTTATATTTCTGGGATTAGCCCTACCTTCTTTACCATCCTCTCGTAAAATTTCAGTAGCTGTATCTCTTATACAGTTTATCATGGTTTCGTAATCTTCCAGTTCGTTGCCAGAAGATACAATCGCCTTATCTTGGATTTTCGTCAGCCTATAGCCGAGTTCATCCAGTTGCTCCTTGGATAATTTAAGCTTGTAAGCAAAGCGCTTTATTCTGACTATGTTACCGTTGATGGTTGTTTCCACTGGGAAATGATCACTGGCCATGGGATCATCTAAGACGTGCGTGCAGCAATAACTGGCGAGGTCCGGTGAAGCAATGGCTAAATCGATAACAGAGCCACTATTGTTGTTGGGGTTGAAACGTGTGCAGGTGCGGTCATTAAGTATTAGGAAGTTATACGCATCGACCCGTGATGCTAGCCGACCACCGACACTGTCATTATGCGAACACCACCACAATCGATGATGTGCATTAAAGTCTCTCATTATAATAGCGTACTTGTAGCCGGACGCGAAGTTAAAAAGGTCGTTGAACGCCTGCGCGGGGGTGTCATTGTTAGGGTGCCGATAAATGTTAAGCACAATTAATTCATCATCCTGGAATGGCATCGAGATGGCAGCAGCCTCAATAGAGTCGTACACGATAAAAGGAAGCTGTACGAGAGAAGCCTTGAGAGTTGATTTTATAACAAAACAAATGCCACGCAATCCCGGATTAACTATGTCCTGTCTTAAAATATTATAACCTCTTACATTTATGTTTTTCCCCTCTGTGAGGAGAGTTTCCTGAATACAGAGGATATCGTATTTTCCTGCTATCGATTGTATATCTGGTAATTTGCCTTGAATTCCTCTGGAATTCCACTGTAGAATTTTAGTTTTCACAAATGAGGAGTTATGCCCTTGGGACGGGAACGTGATTAATGTCACCGCTATAACTTGGAGGAGTGTGCTGATTCGATTGGTAATTACCAAGGTCTTGAAGGCTGTAGGAACGAAGAAGATTAGCTATTTGATTACTTACAATTGTTTCTACTTCTTGTAGGAGTGTGCGCATTATAAATGAAAAATCAGGTAAATAATTGCTATTTGAAGCATGTGGGATAGGAATATTTTCTGCTGAGAGCGTGTCGCTTGACTTGGGGGTAGAAGCGTGGATAGAAGGAGGGGATAGATCAGAAGAGCTGCCTAAAACTCTGCCGTTGGGGTAAAATAGTGTCTCATAATGTTGAGTAGCAAGTTGTGACCTACGAGCGGCGTCGTGGTCGTTACGCGTGCTATTAAATTTGGGGCCGACGCTCCTAGAAGGGGTAGTGTTCGAGTAAGAGGTCCTTGCCGCTATGTTTGCGTATGAGTGTGGATTACCTGATGAGACCTGGCCCGAGTTCGCATTCATGTTCACATCGCATTCGCTGGAGAGAAGGCTAAATTTATTTTGAAGCGGGGGCGAATAGATGCTGCCTGTGGGCGATGTTGACGCCGTGTGAGGAGGATTCATGAGCGGAAAGTTGACAAAGTCAAGCCTTGGGTCACCGGTCAGACTAGCGCCTTTAATTTCTCTTTTAGCCTCGATGTATGACATGTTTTTTGAAGCAGCTAACTCGTTTATTTGCTTCTGCTGCAATATTATCGGGCAGTTGATTGACGTGGCTCGATGGTTGCCATCACAATTAATACACTTAGGAGGATAGTCCTTGTGGGGGCATTCCTCGCCTTTATCCTTGTCGTGCCTGTCTTTGCCACATATCAGACAACGGGGGCGTCCCTTACATTGGCTGCCTATATGGCCCGGCCTAAAGCACGAATAGCAGACGCGAATTTTAGGTACAAATGGGTATACTTTATACTTGACTTTAAACAGACTAACCGAATTCGGAAGAGATTGACCTGAAAACTTAATCCTAAGCGTGCGGGACGGGAGAAATTGGAATTCTTCTCCCACTTTGACGCGACGATTTAACCTATCAATACTTTGCACTTTTACTGAAGAATCGATATAATGAATAAGTGAGTCCGTATCAAATTCCTTAGGTACATCTTTAATAATGCCCACTCTTTGGACTTTAAAAGACGGAATATAAGCTTTAAGACTGGCTACTTTTAACACTGGGTTACCAACAAGGTTATTTGCAGCTTCGCGATTACGAAAATCTACCGTTACTCTACCACGACCAGTTTTGCGAACCTCTATAACATCTTTATATGCAAAGCGCGATATTAACCTGCTTACATTAAGAGGGTGCAGGGAGGGGTCACCTTCTTCCTTGTCCGATTGGACAAATACCGAAAATGGCAATTTATCAGTCGAAGAATATTTGAAAGTTAACTCGCCGGGCTGTTGAGCACGTGTACCTTCCGGCAACACGCGACTGTCCGATCCTTTCTTTAACATCTTGGACATGTTACCTGAATCCCCGGATATTTCCGGATTCGAAGACAACGCCCTTTTACGTTCGTTACCTGTGGCAAGGGGGGGGAAGAGGATTTTCTTTAGACTTCGCTGTAACGGGCGTCAAGGACGCATCCTTGCCGTCCACTGGCAATGTGTTCATACACTCGTCGCCATCTTCGGCATCCATGGGGAGAGGGTTGGCCTGCGGGCTGTTCTCTTTGTTATTTGAGTGATCGTCACTCATCTTAAGAGGATCCGACGTAGATACTCGGGGATGTGGAATGTCACCATGTAACTTTACATCCTCGCGCACATGTTGAGAAGCAAAGCTCTCAAACTGACCTAGTGGGGCTGAGACATGTGTAGATATCGTATGAATGTCAGGATAAGGAAAGGTTCCGGTTCCAGGGTGCCTTCCTTCTGTACCGGTGCAAGAGGCCGAAGCCCCTTGCATTCTGTTACGCGACGTCAGGAATCAGCTAATTGAAGTGTTCAGCCTAATCGAAAAGGTTTCACCACTCGCTGTTAAGTAAAGTCTACACTCGAAAAGTTTAAAATAGGCTATCAGCCTGAAAAAACAACGTTATCCAGCTTCAGAAAGAGATTCGCGCGATTTAACCGGAAAATGCCTTTATTGAAACACCGCTACGTGCGAGCACCAGAATACGCAGGAGACAAACACGTCCGCTCACTCCGCTGGTTCGCGCGCGAATCTGTAGCGACCATGAACATGCCCCGCGGCCACATGCGCATGCTCTGTCAGCTCTGTGGCCGCACGCGCATGCAAAAGTGCGCGAATTTGAAACGTATGCATACTTATAATGCATAAATATAAATATGTACTTTTTATATACCAACTATTCTCTGCTTTAACAAATTATTTCTGCTACAGATATTAAGCATCGAAGTTAACAAAACAGAAATAATTTGTTAAAGCAGAGAATAGTTGGTATATAAAAAGTACATATTTATATACCAACTATTCATAGAACATATAAAAATATGTACGATGAATAAGTACATATAAATATGTACTTTTCATATACCAACTATTCTCTGCTTTAACAAATTATTTCTGCTACAGATATTAAGCGTCGAAGTTAACGAAACAGAAATAATTTGTTAAAGCAGAGAATAGTTGCAGGTATATGAAAAGTACATATTTATATACCAACTATTCATAGAACATATAAATGTGTACGATGAATAAGTACATATAAATATGTACTTTTTATATACCAACTATTCTCTGCTTTAACAAATTATTTCTGTTTCGTTAACTTCGACGCTTAATATATGTAGCAGAAATAATTTGTTAAAGCAGAGAATAGTTGGTATATGAAAAGTATATATTTATATTTATGCATTATAAGTATCCATACCACAGTATAAGTAAGAACAGTAGGTTCACTCCGTGTCGAAGCCTTTGTTCTTCGTGGCAAACGTCCGCCATGATGTTGATTGTGCGAGCGTGTTTTATTTCAACCGCTTACTAGAAACCGCTTGATAATTGTATAAGATGAAAAAAATTATAAGAAATATATATTAATTAAATATTCGAAGCAAAAATGTCACAATTAACACATGCACATAAGTAAAAAATACATGCGCATTTTATTTGAATAATAGAAACCGCTTGTGATAATTATATAAGAAATGAAAAAAATATAAGAAATATATTATACATATTAATTAAATATTCGAAACAAAAATGCCACGACACATTTTATTCATGTATATTTTATTCATTTTATTTATGTATTAATGTATTAATTTTTTTATGTATTTATTTATTATCTTATTACATAATATTCAAATAGCATATTTTTATTACTGTATTTATATATGTATCGGCGCGTATTGTATTTGTATTTATTAAAAAAATTTTTTTAAATAAAATCATAATGAGTAATAAAAGTGATTATCGATATGTATTTAAAGATTGTGGGATCAAAGGAAACCATTCTGATTTCCGAAAGATTCAGAAAGGTACGTATTCATTATAACAAATACATGAATACATAAATACGTTAACACATAAATACATTAACACATTAATACATAAATAAATATGCTATTCGTATATTATGTAATAAGATACATAATAAATAAATACATTTGAAAAAATTAATAGGTACATAAATATTATTAATACATTAATATATTTAATGCATTTCAAGTCTTAATATATTAATGTATTAATATATTTATGTATTAATTTTTTTAAATGTATTTATTGATTATGTATCTTATTACATAATATACAAATAGCATTATTATTTATGTATTAATGTGTTAATGTATTTATATTTATGTGTATTTAACGTATTTATGTATTCATGTATTTGTCATAATGAATACGTACCTTTCTGAATCTTTCGGAAATCGGAATAAAGTTTCCTTTGATCCCATAATCTTTAAATACACATCGATAACCACTTTTATTACTCATTATGATTTTATTTAAAAAATTTTTTTAAATAAATACAAATATAATACAACTGACACGCCGATGTATCTAACCAAATGAACTGTCAGATGACAGCCGCCATGTTATTGATTGCGCGAATCGCCATATTCATTTACCAACTTTTTAAGGGAGTGAACCTACTGTTCTTACTTATACTGTGTCCATACGTTTCAAATTCGCGCACTTTTACATACGCGTGCGGCTACTGAGCATGCGCATGTGGCCGCAGGGCATGGTCGTAATCGCTGCATCTCGTCGGTATGACAGGAATTATAACCTGATTCCTGTCAACTTCAACGTTTAATATTTCGCGTCGCGGGGCAGAGCGACACTTTTTTCTGCCAGATTCGGTCGTTTCGTGCAAAAACGCGTCGAATGAGCCTAAATTCATCGTTTTTTGTGCTGCTGTAGCTAAACTGAAGAATTACCAATTCTCGAAAGCTAGCTTCTTTACTATGCTCTCTCTTTATGTCGATTGATTCGGATAAAAATCTCCGAAGTCTTTTTTTCTCTCGCGATATTCCTGATACATAATCCTAGAGTAAAACTGTACAAAAGCTCTACGAAAGTGGCGATATTTTTCACGGATCTGGTTCGAGTCTCGGCTCTTGGGGAAGGTGCACATGTAGAAAGAGTACGCCAACACAGTTTATCCTGCTAAATGGTTATCAATTCTCTATAAGTTCTGTATTGTTTACATATAAATTATAGAATATCTAAACGTTTCTTTTTTTTCGATGTCCTGTGAAATTGTACAATAGAGTTACAAATAAAGATAAAGCCACACTTTACGTATATTCAGTCTTTGCTAATATTACATAATAACGTGCGAAAGAACTAACAGACTATTTAAGAGGCTATTTAAGAATTTTAATCAAGATACTGAAAGCATAAAACTGTTCAGCTAGCTTTACACAAGATATTGGTCTTCTTCTTTATGAAATCGTCAAATTATGATTATGATACATTTCTACATTATCACCAGCATCGAATCTAATCTTATTTATCGTGATACTCTTGAGAAACTGTTAATCCATTGTCTTAATAAACTCGATCGCGGCGCAGAACTGCGTCCACCAATATTGTTCCTCTCCCTCCAATCGATTCCCGTAAAAGCTGTCTACATATTGAACAGTCGATACAACGACGGCGGATTAGTCTGAAATTAAGCACACGTTAACAATCACTCTTCTTGCTAAAATCACATATTCTCTTTTCAATCGCATACCTTGATTATGACATAGACCAGCACGGGAGTCAGATCGTCGGCGGCAGGTATGCCTCTTTCCGACGCCATGGAGAGGAGATTCATGATGGTAGTCGCGCAACGAAATACACACTGCAACTTATCCCTAGGAGTCTTATACGCCGATATCACAGCCAATTCAGCCTGCGCCCATGACCAGGGGCATTCGTAATGATAAACCTTTGGAATGCGTAGGTCCTTGTGATTTGGAGTTACGACCTTCGCCAACTTTTTGATGTGACCGTGAAGAAGCTGGTCCCTATATATATCTCCATCTTCATTTAGATAGAGCGCATTGTGGTATACCCGTGCCATGACGGTTCTTTCCACCACGACTCTCGCCAAATCTAACTGGTTGGCGCTCGCCGCTGAAAGTAAGAAGTAAGTTCAGACGTCTCTGAGCACTCCGCTAAGATCAATTGCGAGATAAATAATTATATTCATGTACATTGCCAGATCGGATCGTTGTCCATTTCTGCGTGGACCTTCCCTAGAAAATTATCCACGAGATCCTGTTTCTCGTCAGTTAGCGTAAGCTTTTTAAACTCTTCGCAGAAACGCAGGAGGAAAGCCTCCTTTTTTTCCAAAAATACCCTCACACAAACGGATACAAGATGATTATTGATAGCATCCCGATCGCACTTAACTCGCACGCATAATCTGGAAAATATTATTATTAAACGGTTAACATCTTACATTTAAACATCTCACATTTACTTATACATTACATTCTTCTTCTTTCTCGTCGTATCTTCATGTCTGAAGAGTCGTGACATTATGGTCATGTACAGCGGCGAACCACCGTCTTCCAACAATGGCGGTCTTCCGCTTCTCGGAGATTCTTTTGTAGTGGTTGGCCTGTGATATCTTTTATTTGATCCAGCCAGCGCGATGGAGAACGGTCTCTTGGTCTCTTCCCCTCAACTTTCCCCTGTACAATCAGTTTTTCGAGATTGTCCTGGTTTCTACGTGTGATGTGACCAAAGTATTGGAGAACTCTTCTGCGGCAGATAGTGGACAGTCGATCGGTGATGTTCAGCTCCTTGAGAATTGACACGTTCGTTCTTCTTGCCGTCCAGGGGATGCCCAGCATCCGCCTCCAGCACCACATTTCAAACGCATCTATGCGGCGTCTGTCCGTTGCCTTGATGGTCCATGTCTCCACTCCATATGAGAATATAGAGAACACTAGGGATCTCACTAGAGCTATCTTTGTGTTCATTGTTATTTGTTTGTCTTCCCATATTCTCCTGAGGTTCGCCATGGCTGTTCGCGACATTGCTATCCGTCTTCTTATCTCTACTTCGCTTCCTCCTATGTTGGAGATTAAGGATCCCAAGTAGATGAACTCCTTGACTGTTTCCATGTCTGGGCGTACATTGTTTCGTTGTGTCGTGTTGCCCCTGTCAATCACCATGAGTTTGGTCTTCTCCAGGTTGATATGTAGACCTACTTCATTGCTTTCCTTGGTAACTAATTCCAGCATTTTGGTTAGTTCCTCTTCGTTTTTCGCTATTAAGGTGGTGTCATCAGCGTATCGGAGATTATTCACGTTTTTGCCGTTGATTATTATTCCCCCGTTGTATCCTTCCAGGGCGCGTCTCATTATATATTCGCCGTAGACGTTGAATAACCTGGGTGACAATATGCAGCCCTGCCGCACTCCTTTATGTGTTTTGAAGGGTTTCGATTTTTTGTTCGATTGTTTGTTTTGTGATACATTACATACAAAGATGATATTTATATATAAACAGTACCTATCTAAGTGAGCTAATGTTGACAGTAATCCCTGACGACAACTGATTAAATATGCGATATAAGGAGATCGTTTTTGATAATCTCTCGAAGTGATTTGAAGAGCTTTCTACATCTATCGTCATTAAATAGACGCACGCAACGTAAAGTTTCATGAAGATGAGCTATTAATGCCCTATCCTGCAGGTTTATAGCTTCTGCCAATTGTAGTTGTAAAAACGCAACCAGTTCGTTTTCTTTCTGCGAACAACAATGTCTCTGTAATAAAATTTTATATGCGAATATTTGAACATTAAGTAATTAAGTAATCCATAAAAAAATCACACTTTGTTTTGTACGCCATGATTGAAAAATAATACAATAAATACCTCTGAAGTATTCCATAAAATGTGTTGAAGGTCAGCAGTGCTAAGTACCATACATAATTTTCTTTTAGCATCCGCAAAAGCATAAGAGAGTTCTACATTATTCGGATTGATTGAAAGTCTTTCGTCTTCCACCTCTTTTGTACGGGACTGATTGCTTTCGACCGAGGCTGTATCGCTAGCTGCGCTTGGCTTTCTTCTGTATTTCGCTAATATATCATCGGTAGTATCTGAAATTAATCAAAAGAACAATTTATTACTGTCTAAAACTTGTAGGAAAACTTTTCCTTTTTTTTAAGCATTACTTTCCGATTTATCTTCGATTCGATTCTACAAAACTATTAAAACAGAATCGTTTATATTGTAACAAAATAATATTGCTTGAAACAAAACTTTATATTGCTTGTCTCGAAAAGAACATTCTCTGTTCCAAATAATACATCTATCCTGTCATCCTCTTTCTTATAACGCACCTGATTTGGCGATGCACCTAGCTCCAGAGCTTGACGACCTTGAGCAATCTTAGAGAGATCATTGACGAGCTTCTCGAAGAGATTCGCTGCTGAGAGATCGCAATCATAGTTAACGTAGATGTCGACGACGCTCTGGGCATCCGCACAGATCCTCGTAAGCGCATGTATGACCATCCACTTGTGCTCGAAAGAGCTGCTAGAGGTCTCAAGAATGTTCATAAAGATCTCCTTGAAGAACACCTCAATCTGCATCTTGAGGTGCATCTTGAAACGGGCGAGCAACGCCAGGAACAGTGCTAACGACAGCTCGAACACTTCCGGCACCGAAGACACGCCATTCTTTGACAGCGCGACACACAAGTACTGTTTAATGGCGATAACAAACATCTCGTTAGAGCGCAATATTGGACCGGCATTCTGCAAGATTCCCAGAAGTAACTGAAGCGACAAGATCTTGGAACGGAGCTCGTGCGATCTTGGATCGGGAGTGCCGTCCGGCAGCGGTTTCATAGAGAGCTTGCAGAGAGCGCAAAATACCAGGACTGCATCCTTTTGCAGCACATGGGTGAATCTCGCAGTTACCATGTTGTCATTCTCAGCGGCCGCCTCGTCACCGTTGTCCTCCGGACTGCCGTTCTCCAAACTGACTTCCTCTTCCAATGGCATCACGGATTTTACTACATCATCAAGAATACCCTACTGAAAAAAATCATGTGAGAACACACATGAGATCTCATATGTGCTCTCATATGAGGTCTCATACACTAACACATATAATTCTCTTATGAGATCTCATATCATGTATCGTGCCAAAATCTCATATGAGATCTGAAATGCGATCTCATATATCATATAGGTTCTACGTTTTATAATTTCATAATGTGTGTGTGAATTGTTGATTAAAAATAAAATATTTTTAATATTATTAAAAAAGGATATAAGAAATAGTGCATATATAAAATAATGATTTGATATTGAACAGTAGAAATCATACTGATAGCTAATAAAGTGAGAAGTAATATTTTAGAAATTTTATAAGTAAATCTAGCAATAATAAAATGTAACTTCGTAACTTTTGAAATGTAATGAACTGTAATTGTTCTAAGTATATGGCGGTCATTATTTTTCTATCTAAAGAATACTAACTTGATATTAATTTTTCATTGATAGTTTCAAATAATGTAATTAAAACATACAATAAAATTAAATATTATTTATTAAATAATATGTATGTACATTTTAAGATAATATATATTATATCACAGTAATAATATTTAAATTACATTAGTAAACCTTATCTAAAGTTTTTAAACTTGCGAGATAAATTGAGGATCTAGATCGACAAACTCGCTCTACATTCGAAAACGGATAAAACTATTCTCCAAGCGTTAAGCATTAAAATATTAAAACCTTAATTAAATTTTTCAAACGTAAAACATTTTAATGATTTAACATTAATATAAAATATTATATTAAAAAAAAAATTTTTATGACTCAGCATAACAAAAGTACTTAATAATAATGAAAAACAACTTTTATGTGACTTTGTAAAGTGATTTACGAAGATCTCTTATTTTATAACCAATCTGTTTGTTTAAGTCTCTTAGAATTTTCGCTTTCTTCGTTGAATGTCCGTAAGTTTTATTTAGATAATCTTTAAATAGGCCTAAACAATAAAAAAGAAATCAATAATTATTTTTATTTTTAAATCATGATTATTATATGTATAATATTTACGTCGTAAAATACTATATTTTTGAGGAGTAAAACGTTTTCTAGGAGACCTATTTTCAAGTTCGGTAGTTATCCTTGATGTTTTGAAACAACGATTTACCAATGCTTCTCTTGTCCACAAAATTTCCAACAACTCTCTTAGAAATACCCAATGACCTCAATGTTTCATATATTCCCAGAAAGCTAAATTTATCATTTTTCCGCAACCAATATATATCTAAAAAATATTTTCGTTGTAGATTTGTCAAAAACATCAGTTAATGTTAAAAGTTTATATACTAGTTATTGCTTACTAATTAATAAACTTTTATTAATCAGAAGCATTGCTTTCATATAAGATAAATAAAATTAAAAATTAAAATAAAACCGTGAATTCGAAATTAGGTAAATTTTCTAAATAATTGTTCATTGTACTATTGATGAAATCGTACCATTCATGGTGATTATTATATGTTAATAACCATAAAATAGTAGAGAATAAAATAGTAAAATATAAAATAATAAAATAGTAGAGAATACTTGATAGAGAATAATTGATATAATTAGGAATGCAGCGTTCATTCATAATTGTACCTCGTCACCTTCGATGTCGTATAACTGCTTTTCTTCAGGATTTACGTCCCTTGTATCAGGACGCATTGAGTTGTCATACTCATTTGCAGCCTCTTCATCAGAATCGTATGGTGCATCTAAATTATGAAAAAATTGACAAATACTGTTTTCACTGTTTTATAAAAGTTTGAGAAGTTTCAAGTTTTATACGTTATTTACTATTTTTTGTTTTTAAATTACACGAGTATTAAATCAATTGTGTAATGAACAAATCTACTACAATTTACAATTCAGGTTGTAATTATAACTATTGAGACAACTTTTTATCAAGTATTTATAAATATACCTACAATAAATATACCTTGTAATTTTAATCGGTAAACCTTGTTTCTTCTGAATCGTGGTCTATGTCGTGGAGTCTCAGTAATTCCTATTAATACAAATTATTCAGTTTAGTCTTATTCGAAATGAATTAAAAAGACATCTATTTAATTTTATAATTTCTTATATGATGTTCTATCATGGTTTATACTCTGATTGTCATTGTGATTTGTATCATCTTCTTGATTTTCAAATATTCGCGATTGTTTTGCTAACATATTGCCTGACTCGTTATTTTCTGTGTCACTTTCATCTTCGGAATGTCTGCTTCTACCCGGCAGACTAATCTTTGTTCTCTCTAAATTCTTTCGTTTTTTCTGTAACATCTAGAATAAATAATAACAAATGAAAATGTAGCTTTAGATAGTAATTGATTAAAATATAAGTCACAATTTTCCGAGATTTCAATAGCAACGACAATATCAGTAACAATAACTGTACCACTGATTGATCATTTTCATCTTCTAAAGACAGGTCCTCAACATTATGCGAGGACTTTGTACATTTTTTGGATTGCGTTTCATTTGAAGGCCTAGGTTGTGGTGATATTTCGTGTGTAGAATGATCTGTTGTATCTTCATCATTGTCAGATAGTGGAACATTATGCGAGAACTTTGTACATTTTTTGGATTGCGTTTCATTTAAAGGCCTAGGTTGTGGTGATATTTCATGTGTAGAATGATCTGTTGGATCTTCATCATTGTCAGATAGTGGAACATTATGCAAGGACTTTGTACATTTTTTGGATTGCGTTTCATTTGAAGGCCTAGGTTGTGGTGATATTTCGTGTGTAGAATGATCTGTTGTATCTTCATCATTGTCAGATAGTGGATTTAAACATTTTCTATTACTTAAAAATTTTTCTAGTTGCTGTTTCCCATTATGTGCTTTACCTAATTTTTTTAGTTTCTGTTTCATAATCTATAAGCAATAATACTAACATATTATTTAAATTAATGAAAACTTTTTGAAATTTAAGCAAAATTAATTTTTACGTTGTCAAATATATATTAGGCTCCTAGGTACCGACCGCGGCCATTTTGAAACGTGATGTCAGAAGCAAGAAATTTTACGGTGACAATTGCAAACTACTGTAAAATAAAGAAATCTTTCAATAAAAACACACTACAAATCGTTTTAACACACTACAGTGTGCTATAGCGACCTACAGTGTGTTTTAATCAAAATATCTTTTTATTTGACAGTAAATTGCAATGTAATTTCCGTGTAATTTCTCGCTTCTGACGTTTCGATTTCAATATGGTCGGCGAGGGACCAGGAGCCTTAAAACATGTATGAAGAATTTAATGTACTTGTATGATCATTTTACCTTAAACACTTACTTTGATATTCTTTTTTGATGTTTTCTGTTTTTCTTCTATTTTTAATCGCAGTTGTTGAAGAGCATCACTATGGCGTTTTTTTGAAAATTTATATCTCCCTTTTTTATTTAATAAATGTTCTTCACCTTGAAAAAAAATTATTTTTCATAAAAAATGCATGTTTTTTACTTCATGAATTTTATAATTATTTATTACAATTTATAAAAGTTTGCGGACAACTAATATTTTTGTATATGTAATATATAAATGTAAGTAGTTGAGATAAACTGAAATTACTGATATTTACAAAACTTATTACTAATTTTAGAATTTTATTTATTTTTTAAAGAGATATCAATATAAAAAAATATTTAACAACTCTTAGAAGTAATGAGTCATTACTAATGACAAATAAGAAAGTAAATCTTTAAAATATGCTACGTATAGATTAAATACATTTCAGACTTATAGCTTTTTGATAACATTCTCAAAATTTAAGTCAAAGAATTAAATAAATACCATTATAAGATTTATTATTAATTACTTTTACTTATATTTATGAAAAAAACATGAAGAAGTGTTTTAATTATAAACATATTATATTAATGGCTGTCACTTACTTCCGACAGATAATACCTCAGCTGGTGATAGATGAAAATTGTTCTTCTGATTATCATATCTTTTTACATAATATGGTTGAAACAAATTTTCCCATTAAAGTTTTCTATATCTTTGGTAGATATGATCTCAACTTTTCTCCTTTCATCGGAATAGAAACGAATAGCAGCATGTGTTGGTTCAGATATTGCTATCATATTCGTATCCATAATTACCTATTAGGAAAAAATGATACATTATTATTGCTTAATATTTTATATGAAAATGTAAGAACATATTTTATGATACAAAATTTAGATATAATTATAACCATTAATGGTTACAATTGTAGTCAATGAAACAGATATATTTTATTAAAAATAAAATAATATAATAATACCTATTATCCTCGATGGTATCACAGAATTTGTTTTCTTTGACGAAGCCTTTTTATTCTGTTGCTGTTAAGGTGCGATTTCACGATGACGCTCGACGCTGGATTCGAGCGTCAAAAAGCTAAACTGTGTTTAGCTTTGACACTCGACGCTCATTTCAGCCAATCCAGTGGTTAGGTTATATTTCGCGTCCCTCTGAATCTATCACGTGACCAGATTTGACGCTCGAATCCAGCGTCGAGCGTCATCGTGAAATCGCACCTTTACACATTTAACCCGCGTGTTCGTAAAATTCGTGATTTCACATTCACAAGTTTTCTATGACCGCTGTTACACGGCGCCGTTAATCGGGTTTAATAACATCGGTAGTTCTTAGACTAGCCAATCACACTCATTCTTCAGAAGAAGGGAATAGCTGTGATTTGCCAGCCTAAGAACTACCGATGTTATTAAACCCGACGTGTAACAGCGGTCTATGACTGCGTTCAATTTAGCGCGTATTACATCCTGTCGGATAGGACCTGTCCTCGCCTCTCGGGCTGTGTTCCGATATTCACTGCCAGTACTGCAAATCTATAGTTTATGTCACGCACATTATAAATTTTAGGTACTGACAGTGAATTTCGGAACACAGCCTCGGTAGCATTTGGTAATATGGGTGAGGGAAATAGTGGGGATGGTCTCGTGACGCACGTCGCACACACAAGGATGCCAGCAGCCAGACTGGCGGTTTTCGACAGCCACTGCCAGCCAGTGGTGGGGATGGGCAGAGATGCCAACTTTACGTTTCAGCAGCCAGCTTCGAGCGTCGAGCGGTAGAAGAAGATAGATAGATCTCTGCTGTCTAACCGACAATCGGAAAACCGCCAATCTGGCATCCTTGGTGCAAGGGGCTTTAAAGGAAAAATTTTTAAAGGTTGCTGATGCAACTTTATGTTTTGAAATAACCTCGCTCCTAAGTGGGCATAAGATATCGCTATTTGGCCGTATTGTGTCTCGGCAGAGATCAGGTGCCAGAAAAATTAAGAAGAAGAAGAATAGTGCCTCCGTGTATCATGTTATCCTTGTTGTTCACCAGTTAAACAAATATAAAAATTCATTGATACATGGTATGTATAACACATGGTATATAATTTATAATTTTTATTATATATTATTATAAAAAGTATGTACATATCGTAAATGTTTCACAATTTCCTTTTTATAGGTTAACGTTCACATTACCTGGAATTTTTTGTTATTTACCTCTTATACTTTCTTTTGAATTTAATAGGTGAGTGTTGATGAAGAATATAATAAATAGTTTTTATTATCTTTGAAATCAACTTATAATGATTTACAAATGTAATTAATAGCCGTATGTTTATTCAATTTTTTATCAATATATTAAATAATGAATATCTGTGAAACAATTGTACATAATTTTACTATTTCATGTACGTATCAGAAAATATTTTGATAAGTTATTAATATCTGAAGAAATATCGTTATATTTTATTAATTCAGTTAATACGTCAAATAAAAAAAAATTATTTTAAAACTAGAAATTACTATTCTTATTTATCGGTTACTATGGAGAAATATTTTAATCATTTTTAATTTCATACATTTAACAGGAGAATAAGAGATGTTAAATAATTCATTGTTTATACACTCGCGTGCTATGTGTTCAATTCCTCTCGAATATTGTTGTATGGTTTATAAATTTATTAATAAACAATATTAATATTGTATTGTATGTAGAAAATTCTGCACGAATTATGGTTGAGAAACATCCCAGAAGATATAAAAATTATTTGCGCTCATGCAATATAGAAGATGTTAGTCCAAGGATTAAGAAAAGATTAAAATATAAATCTGTAATGCCAGCATATAGTCTTGTAAGTAATTGTTAAGTAAACCTACATTATTTTAACGATTAAAGGTTTCGTCATAAAATTGAAACATATCCGTGCTGGGAATGGCCCATAATAGTCGAATAACTTATTAAGGTACAATACAGCTGAAAAATGGACTAATTATTGGATTTTTTGCATATGGTAGAAATAAGTGATTTTTCTTTTTTCAATTTGTTTCTAAGAAAATGTGTAATAATTACTTTTATTTATTATTTTTTGCAAAATCAAAAAATATCAATCGATCCTGTAGGAAAAATGAAGAAAAATGTGTCTACAACATTTCTTTGTAACAGATTTACGTTTGCCTCAAACAATTAAAGATATATATCACAAACAATTAAAGTGTAATATCTTGTGACGAAATTCTTCGTATAAAAATTCCTGATGGTATCTTCCTCATTGAATATGTAGACGAATTAGCAGCTTTTATAGAGACAACCCAATTGCGGTGAAATAATGTGATTTGCCCTGTTAACTTCTGGACGGATTATTTTTTTTTATCAGTCGTAATATAGTTATATCGATTTTTACACGAAATCGATTGGATTGAAATGTGGAAATTGGTACCAAAATTAAGACTGAATTAATTGAATTTTTATTGGTTTTAATCGATTTTTTCTGCTTTTTGTAATAATACCTACAAACAATAGTTGTATAAAAATCACAGAACCTTATATTTGTAATGTCTATAAATTATATTTCATAATGCCATTTTTATCCAATCGCTTTTATAGTTCTCAGTGAGATACTTTCATATACCATGTAACAAGTTATAAAAGTAGCTACTAAATTAAATTTTTTTCAAAATAACATTTGTCGAATACAGCGAATAATATTTATAAATAAAGTTTATTATGAAAATAAAAATAAATAAATATTAATCATTTGTTTTAGAATTTTGAAGACGTCGATAATGCTACAAAAAGTCATCAAAATGTTGAAATGGAAGGGGCTCATTGCACGAATAGTAATACATCTTTTAATAACGATGTCGATACAATGCACGAAATTTTAAATAATGACGAAGAAATGGAAGAAGTTGAACAATTCATCAACATCATAGATGAAGAAAAGAAATTTATTGACGATCAACGTGAAGTGCTACAGGATTCAATTCACAATATTCATGAAATTCAGCAAATAACAAATGTTAATTCCACTGATATCTATGATGACCAGGTTAACAAATTTAATAACAAATAATTTTTTAAATATTATTTAAATAACTTTTCCATTCATTCATAATGCTCATCTATATACAAATTTCAAATTACTACTATTTTACTGGAATGTACTTTTCTAAAAAATTATTAATTATTCAATAATATTGAATATTATAAACACAAAGTTGTTTTCTGATTACACTACAACAATAATTAATTAATAAGCTTTCTTTATGACAAAGTCAATTGTTAAACATGCTTCAATAAAATTAAAAAACAATTTCAAAATGTATTTAATAATAAATAAAAAATGTTTCAGATTTATTGTAGAAGAAGCCAACAACTGGAATGGGATGTGAATATATATGACGATTTAAGAGATTACGATGATAAAGATAATGATATTTGCCGCTCACGAAATTTAAAAGATTTTATTTGTAACGATAATTTTTTAGCTTGTATTGATATTTGTGTTGATAAATCAAGAAGCGAAATATTTTTGATGGTTCTTGAGCATAGCTTAAGACATAGGTCATCTTTAAGTGAAATATGTAGTTTACTGAGACTTATTAATACCATTTTTTCACGAACATTGTTGCCTGATACAAGATGGATATTTGACAATATTGTAAATTCGAAAAGTACATTAGAGTATCATGGAATATGCCCTAATTGTAGTAAATATCTTGGAAAAATAAGAGATTTAAAATCTTCTATGACTTGTGAAGTATGTTTAGGAATAGTTGAATTTGATGGTCCATCATCTTCAAATATTTTCTTACTCATCGATCCAACAGAAAGTATTAAACTGTTACTGGAAGATAATCAACAATATTATGAATACATTGTAAAAGAAAGAAAATATGATGGAAGAATTAGAGATATATTTGATGGCAAATGCTACAGATCTTTTGTAAAAAGTTTACCTACTAATGAAAGGCACAATTACGTCACAACTATTTTCAATACTGATGGCGCACCTCGTTTTGAATGCTCCCAGTACTCTATCTGGCCTATATATTTACAGTTGAACGAAATTCCTGTTGAATCGAGATTAAAACGAATCATAACTTGTGGTATGTGGTTTGGCAAGAACAAACCTGAAATGACAGCCTTCTTACAACCTTTTACTGACACAATAGTTCGATTATCAACGGAAGGTATTGATTGCACTATTAATAATGAGAAGCGTTTGATTAAAGTCTACACTTTAATTTGTTGCGTTGACTCGGTTGCGCGGGCTCCTATGCAAGGAGTTAAATTGTTTAATGGACAGTATGGATGTAATTGGTGTTTACATAAAGGCGAGTGGTACGAAGGTAGTATGAGGTACCCCATTTTACAATCTTGTCCAGAAGAAAGAACCAAGAGAAATATGATTGAGTTTATGACAAGGGCTACAATCGAAGAATGTGACGATGTTTATGGAGTGAAGTGTACTTCACCTCTAATCAATTTACCTTATTTTGATATTGTACAGGGATTCGTTCCTGATTACATGCATTCTTGCCTTAGTGGTGTTGGAAAGCAAATCACGAAGTATTTTTTAAAGTGCATGATAGAAACATCAACAGTGGAAGAAATGAACAAAATTCTGTTACAGATAAAAGTTCCCCATCAAATAGGTCGATTGAGTAGATCTTTTGATGATATTAATCAGTGGAAAAGTAGAGAATGGGAAAACTTCATTCTTTATTATAGTCTGCCATTATTTCGATTGACTTTAAATGAACGCATGGTGAAATATTGGATTTTGTTTGTTGAAAGCTTGCATACATTACTAAGATGTGATATAAGCATTAATGATTTGAATAAAGTTGATGAAGACTTATACAAGTTTGCATTTTTAACAGAAAAACTATTTTCAAAGAAAGGTATGACTTTTAATGTGCATCAACTTTTTCACATATCACAAAGTGTTCTTAATTGGGGACCTCTTTGGGCTCACTCTACGTTTCCCTTCGAATCTGCAAATCACGATACACTTCAAGCAATTTATTGCGCAAAAGGTGTAAATTTACAAATCGTCCGTTACATTAACATGCAACATAGTGTGCATGTTTTACGTAATAGTATATACCCTCATGCTTCACCTTTAGTAATCGATTATTGCGAGGAACTGTCGACTAAAAAAATTCAAAAAAGTTGTAAGCTAGCGACAGTAACATATTTAGGAAATGGAACAAGTATCGATAAAAATACCTTAAAAGATTTTAATGTTTGTGTAAAATCTACAATAGTATACGAAAGAGTTGTAAAAGATGGCTGTCTGCTTATGTCATCGACAAGAAAAAATAAACGTTCTGACAACAGTTTCGCAATGCTCTCCGACAATACCTTTATTCGAATACTCTATTTTTTAGTAGATAATAAAAATAAAAAAGAAATTACTCTTTGTAATATTGTGAATACATCAACTTCAATATGTAATTTTTTAATTTTAATACGTAATATTGGAACTGAAATTATAGCTATAGAAACAAAAAAAATTAAACAAGTATGCGTTTTTATACAAGTACATGAAAATTGCTATATAGCAACATTGCCAAATAGTTATCATTATTAATGTATTTACGTATAACACTAAACATTTTAAAAATATCGTTGAAATATTAATTGTATTGTAAATATTATTGTAATATAGACAAAATAATCACAGGAATCTTATCAATACCGTGAGCATTTCAAATATCACATTACACAATATACAAAGTATAGAAAAAAAAGTAATATGTTCAATAGTATCCATTATATCATTTATATCAATTGTATTAAATAAAATTATATCCTTTTTTAATAATATTAAAAATATTTTATTTTTAATCAACAACTTTTATTATTTTTGCACCTTTTCACCAAATATTTCAGGATATAAAATTCTACAATACTATTTCGTTAACTATTATATCTGATAATTTCTGTAAAGATCGTACACACGCATGCACGCCGCATACACACAAATTATGAAATTATAAAAGTAGAACCTATATGATATATGAGATCGCATTTCAGATCTCATATGAGATTTTGGCACGATACATGATATGAGATCTCATAAGAGAATTATATGTGTTAGTGTATGAGACCTCATATGAGAGCACATATGAGGTCTCATGTGTGTTCTCACATGATTTTTTTCAGTAGGGTACTCTTGACAATTGTTTGAGAATTAATGTTATCATTACTAGGAGCATTCTCTGGACTTAGCTCGGCTTCAGTTTCGCCGTTTGCTATGACAGAACCCTCCTGCTGATGTTCCCCATCAAGCCTCACGTTCTCTTCCTCCGCCTGAGTCTCCATTCGCGCGAAGATCACGTTGATCATCTGCGTGAGAGTCGCATGGGCTGTTTGATTCACCAGGTTGCGCGACGCCAAGTAAACGTTGTAAACAGTACGAATTGTTAACAGTACCGTACCCTCGTGTACCTCCACATGCTGGCTTGTCATTACAGTCAGCAAAGCTTTAATAATCTGCAGGTGCACACCCTCATCGGTCTGTGGACCGGTGAAGCAACCGCAAATTGTCTCGACAATGCGCACAATCAGCAGCTTGTTAGGCTCCGTTGAATCAGGCACATTGCCAGTGAGATGGCCATATGCGATTAACTTCTGCAGGCAGTCCAGTGCTGTGTCACCACAATCTGCGGTGACTTGACCTGACATGCTAACTCAAATGGCAAGAAGTACTTCTCAGCGGTAATGACATTTGAGTCGCTCTGGGGCTATGGCAGGGCGTTTGAGATAACATCTTCACCCTGCACAGCTGGTACATCTTTGATCTCGTTACGGAGGTCCTCTGCAAGATGGAAATATATGAGTGACAAACTTAATTAGCAACTATCGCGTATAGCTACAGGCTTATAGCCTGTATATTTATTTATTTCAGTAGAAAATAATTTTTAAAACGTTTATATTAATTCTGACTGCAGACGGACCTTCGGGAACACTAGCGCCTTCTTCTTTTAACATGAATAACTAAAAATCTATATTTCGGCTAATTACCGAGTTTATAAATATTTAATTAAAATTATCTGGGTGACTCACAAACCTTTTTAATCACACTTCATAACTCTTCATACAAAATACAAACGATTCCATATAAAAACTTTTATTAATTTATCTATTTCGGCTAAATGCATGGTGTAAAAATAAATAATTAATTACAATTAAACGAATGACTCACAAACCTTTTCAATTGCACTTCAAAAGTCTTCATACGAAATACAAACGTTTTCATATAGAGATTCTTTAAAAAGACGTTCATTTCCGGCCAAATACATACGAATCAACTTATGATAGGTATGTTGGTAAGTGATATGAATTATAAGTATATGTACATACGTTTCAAATTCGCGCATTTTTGCATGCGCGTGCGGCCACGGAGCATGCGCATGTGACCGCGGGGCATGTTCAATGTTGCTACATCTCGTCGGTATGAGATATTAAACGTTAACTGTTATTCCTGATAGAATACTGATTGTGAGTGAAATTAATTATTACGTTACTATTTTTACATATATAGATTATAAGGAACTTAAATCTTCCACGCCACCGTGAGAAATCTTACAATGCAAAGATGACTATTGCAACTAATAATATCATTGGAATGGAGATCTCAAATAGTAAGTCAAAGTCAACACCGATAATTAATAGGTATATTTCTATTTTTTTACAATTACTTCATTCTGTTGTCTATAATAAAATACTTAACGCAATTATATTATAGTAATTATATCATTGTAAATTGTGTTCATTAATGTTGATTTCATTTATATTTTATATCTAATAATACATTTTATATACAATATCTTTACTTCTTTCGTAGAGAATAGTAATACAAATAGTTGCCTGTATGCTTAGAATTCATGCTGCTTATTAAACGCCATGATAAATTTGATATAAAAACGTATAATTGTATTGCTATCTATGTATTGCCGTGACAAAAACATATAATGATTTATTAAGAAAAGTGATTTTGATATTTCTTAAAAATAGTCTTTTTTCATTACTTGCAATATTTCTAGAATTTTTTTCCTCTTGTTCATATCTATTATTTTTTTATATTATGATTAGTATATTATTTTGTGTACTTCAACAGATGATGGAAATATAATATTGCATACAGCAAGTAATAACTTGAAAGATGTCAAAAGAAATAATGTCAATAATGCTTCTCCTGTGTCCAGCACATGCAGTAATATGATACTAGGTATGTTCGAGGTTTATAAGATGTTATTGTTACTTTAAATAGCTTATATTTTAGATCTCTTACATTATATATACATTTTATTTGTACAAATAATATTCTTATACTTGGATATTATGCGTACTATTTTATATTGCAGATACAAATTAAAAATTTGTATTACATACAAGCGATGAGAACCGCAATGTAAATGCGAATCCTCGCAGTGTTGCTACAGCTGTGATAGGCATAGGTAACGATTTAATACATAAATAATGCTCTGTCCATTTATAACAAATATTTTTCATTATTATTTGTAATATTAAAAAAAAATTTCTTTAATCTGTTTCCTATATAAAACATTCTTTTTTATATCATGAATAATATATTAATTTTTTTATACAAGATGGAGATATAAATACTTGCTTACCAACAGCCAGTGACAAGTTACTGACATGGAAACAAATAATTTCAAGGCTATTTTACTTGTGCTAAATCTAGATAATGATATGATAGCTATCGTTTGATGTATATAACGTCAAAATATATAATATTTTTTGCAATTACTTTTAATAGGACTAAATAGCTTTCTTATGATATATATATACATATGTATATTTTTGTATATATTATTTTTTGGCAGACAATATTTCCGTTCTTTATATAATCTCAGTTGTGTGTTAATATAAGATCTATGGACTGCTTTATAGATGACGGCTATAACGATATTTGGGGAAGCGATAAGGAATGTCATTTACAACGGAATGCTGGCAGTACTACTTTAGATATAATAGACATACATTACGATAGTGATTCCTGCCAATATATGACTGATGATAACTGCGCCAATATTATAGAAAAAGATACTCTTAATACTACATGGACTGTATTGACTTCAAGTAATAATGTACCAAGTTGTATGGGGCTTTTTCTATTTCAATTAATTGAAGCTACTCAGTTGTTTTGTTTACCTTCAATATAAAAATGTTTAGGTATTAAGGGGATGCTGGAGCCGCAGGCGAACTCGATCAGCGTCGATAAAGAAGTGCTCACCGACTATATCTGTCCTTGTATAGACAAGGATATAGACAAGGATAGCACCTAACCTTGCATCTTCCACTGGTCTAAGTAATATCTTTTTTTTTAGGCTTCAAATCTTACTTCTAATTGCACGATATTATTCCTGACAGTTTTTTGTAGAGGGCTGCATCACTATTTTCTATAGAAAAACTGCAGAATTTTTGTATAAAGCAAATATTGTCGTCAGGTGAAGACAATATTTATAAAAATAAAATTTTTTTTTAGTTTATCAGAAAAAATTATGTACAGCCCTCTACATTTTTGTGCGTACTTTAATCGTGTAAAAGGATTTTCCATTCTGTTCAGCCAATTCAAAGATATTGCTTAAGGGGAGGACCAGGTAGTGCCCTCACCGATTTAAATAAATTTTTAATATGTTGTAGGGTTAACCCCCCACTAATTAATGGTAAAGTGGCACGATGCAATACTCGAGCATTCGCAAGATATTTGCATCGAAATTTACTTATTTAGTCTATTCGCCAGGTCGATTGAGCATTTTTATCCAGGTTGATGGCTTAAGTTAATGTTTTTTTTATGTTTTTTGGGTCGTAGAACAAGAATCTGTAAATAGTTTTTTCGTAAGTCGATGGAATAAAAAGTTATTAACAATTTATTTGTTTAAATTGCCCTAGCGATCAAACTGTACATCCTATAAAAAAATAAACTAGAGAAAATTTGTTCCTCTTTTCACGACGAACAAAATGGCGTTTGAATTTTTCCAAAATCTTTATTATTGACGGAAATATGTCAATTTTTAGGTAATTACTGCCTACGCGTCGCGGAGTACCCTAGGCGTGCGCGCTCGCGCTCAATTGTACCACACGAGTTTTGCTCCTTTAATTTTAATTTAATTTATTTTTTTTGCTCCTTTTTTATCCTTTTTTGCTCCTAGGGTACTCCGCGACGCGTAGGCAGTAATTACCTAAAAATTGACATATTTCCGTCAATAATGAAAATTTTGGAACAATTCAAACGCCATTTTGTTCGTCGTGAAAAGAGGAACAAATTTTTTCTAGTTTATTTTTTTATAGGATGTATAGTTTGATCGCTAGGGCAATTTAAACAAATAAATTGTTAATAACTTTTTATTGCATCGACTTACGAAAAAACTATTTACAGATTCTTGTTCTACGACCCAAAAAACATAAAAAAAACATTAACTTAAGCCATCAACCTGGATAAAAATGCTCAATCGACCTGGCGAATAGACTAAATAAGTAAATTTCGATGCAAATATCTTGCGAATGCTCGAGTATTGCATCGTGCCACTTTACCATTAATTAGTGGGGGGTTAACCCTACAACATATTAAAAATTTATTTAAATCGGTGAGGGCACTACCTGGTCCTCCCCTTGTTAGACCGATTATGCCTTGTCGCTGTCACTCCAGGATCCCCTTAAACTTAATTTATCTTGACTAGTGTAAAATAATTAGAATTGTAAGTTCTTATGTTATCTTGGTAATATCTTCAAAAATAACAGATAAAATTTAACGAATCTGATTAAATGCCGTCTTTTATATGTACGGAATATTTTACAACTTGCTTTTTCCTGATATTATGTTGTGTAAGTATGTTTTTATTTGCGATGCGATATGTTTATTAAGACATTTGTTTTCACTTTTAAGAATCTGAATAACTTTTAGTGAAGGCAGTTGTGACTTTCCTATTTCTTCATTAAATGCTTTCAGCACTATATTTAGCTCTTGATCACTACATCCAATTCGTTTTATTTTAAGGCCATGAAGATGCTGTATTATAAAAAAGAAGATATTAACGAGAGTGTTAACTATTTAATATCTTAAGTCTAATCTTACACAAAATAATTCTATTTTCATATACTAGGTGCGCAACTAAGTTTCCGGGTTTTTTTGATCAATAAATAATGGAAAATTTCAAGAGAAATACAAAAAATGGTTTATTCAAAGTATCGTCCCTCGCTAGCTATACATTTTCGCCATCTCTCTGGCAATACATGAATACCGCGACAATAAAACGACGCGTCTTTGGACCGAAACCATTCATCCAACCAATTTTGCACTTCTTCGAAATTGGTCAAGTGTAGCCCAGCCAAGCCATGCGCCATCGACCGGAACAAGTGATAATCGGAAGGCGCCAGGTCTGGCGAATACGGCGGGTGCGGTAGCAGATCCCATTTCAGCGTTTTGATGGTGTCCTGGACGATGGAACTGCGATGGCACGGAGCGTTGTCGTGCTGCAATATCACTCGTTCGTGTCTCGTGTCCCATTCTGGCCGTTTTTCGAGCAATGTATGGTTTAAATTGATCAGTTGTTGTCGGTAGCGATGCCCATTGACAGTTTCGCCCGGTTTCAGCAGCTCATAGTACACGATTCCTTTCTGTTCCCACCAAAGCGCTCCTTGTCCTCAGTGTCGAAATCGCCACTTCTGAAGCGTTTAAACCAATCTTCACAGGTAGTTTTCGATGGTGCATGTTCGCCGTAGGCCTCCTCAAGCAAACGACGTGCTTCAGCTGCATTTTTTTTTCAAGTTAAAGCAGAAAAGCAAAGCTTCCCGCAAATGCTGTTTATTTGGCACAAAACTCGACATCTCCGTTGTTAGAAAAAATATTTTTGCGTTGCGATATGTGTTTATATAACGACTGGTTATTGTTAACAGATATCCAAGCTATAACTTCAGACAACTTCAGACATGTAAGTCGAGTACATGTGTTATTGGTGCCATCTATGTGTGAAACCCGGAAACTTAGTTGCGCACCTAGTAAAAGAAGGATATTCTCCTGTATATACGTTTATACTTACTGCTTCAACGTGTCTTGTGCTTACAATTAGATGTTCGTGATTTTTCTTGTATCTCCACTTCATTTTTAGTCTCCTATTCTGAATCAGAGCTTGTACTTTCAATTTTATTTTGTTCATTAGTAAGTACTTTATTAGTAGACATTACAGTAGGTACGTGATAATTTTTTACATCGTCCTCTTTATCAGCATTATTATCTTCTTCATCTGACTATGACCTGTAAATCATGTGTTGCTCGAGGCTTTTTCTAACGATGTTAAGACAGGATTGTCTATAACGTTCTTTATGGATTAATTGCTACGTGCTCAGCCAAAAGCTATGTCTGAAATTCAGTTATATCCAAAATTTCACAGCGTCGCAATATGTGTACGTAATTGATACTTCGTAAACTGTGGTGTACACGTGTTTCACATGCTGATGAATACTCTCGCATCAAATCACAGGCTCTTAAATATTTATAACGATTACTAACTGTTGAAGAAAGACCGAAAATACAGATTCTTTTCTGGTACTTAGCATTTTTTCAATAAGTATCATTTGTATACATTGTACTAAATTAAGTGATAAAAGAACAGGCACAGATCTTTCGAGTTTACCTATTATTGCAAGCCTTACATATTTTTTTGCTATCTTCATTTTTTTAGTAAGAGTATTAAATAAATCGTGATAATTATTTTTGTTTAAACTTTCATATTTTTCAAAATCGTCGATAAGAACGTGCTTCAGCTCATCTGGTCTTCTGCTATTAAATAAAAGTATAAATAGAAGAGTACTCTCAGCTAAATTAAGCTATTTTTATTATATGAAAAGCTTCTTTGCACTTTTCCATAATTAGATTTCTTTTCCTGTAATAGGTACTTGTGTAACACTTGTATATCCTTCAAACTTGGTAAGTTAACTTCTTTCATGTAATTTGTAAGATTTACAGATTACATGATTTACAGGTCATAGTCAGATGAAGAAAAATAATATATCATTGTCAATAAGAATAATCTTCATACACATGAAATATATAAGTTCTTTAAAGCAATGTTTTTATACTTGATGTACCAAGACTTGTAACTTTATTGTTCTCAAGGAGACAATGTACGTATAAATATATTACCTGATCCTCAGAATAAATATAAAAATGCTGCTATAAGGAAAAATGTGATAAATATTACTTGTTATTATTTCCTGCACTGTTTAATAATAAAACATAATATTAGTTATTATACACAGAATATTGGTAAAAAGAAATTATTTGATATATTGTTGTGGGAGTCACAATTAAATTACTGATTTATTTTTATATGACGATGTGAGGATTGTACATAACAAATATTAGTTTTGCACATTGTTTGCTTGTGTATTATTGATACACTTACTCTACTTACAGTAACTTGTAAAGAAAAAATGAAATAGTATTGTAATACTAATAAATACTAAGAGTAAAATTAGAATATTATGTTAATACTGAAATACTAAGAGTACGTTGTTACAAAATGTGTTATATGACATGTTTTGGATTATAACCTAACCTACTGACACCATGTTTTTGTAAATTCACCGGAATTGAAGTGTTTGGCTCATTGTCTTCTTTGCAAGAAATAAATTGGTAGTAGTCGCATTGCTTCAATGATAAATGCAATAATAATTATTAATTTATATTAATTTATATTTTAAATTGATATTAATTTGTATTAATTTATATTAATATACATATAACTAAATTTATATAACATTCCTAACTACGTTTGTGTTTGTCATGCATTAAATTTATGGGAGCTTCCAAAAATATGTACATATATATTAATATAATTTAATTATATTCAATAACTTTACATTCAGTATTGTATAATATTAAATAACGAAACTGAAATCATAGAAAGAGTGAAACACTTTTCAACGAAGCTTTAAGTTTTCAAAAGCACTATTATTATTATACTGTATGGTATATGTATATTAAAATAATAGATGATATAGTTGATTGATTTTTCGATCGATAAGCTGATCAATCGGCATAATGAATATTATACAATACATAGAAGTATTCTTGCATATCTATTTATGATATTTAAGTTATTTAACACTATATATTATTCTAAATTGTTACGTACATATTGACTACTTAACCCGACCATAGCGCTACAATTATATCACATTGTATAGAATTTTAATGCTGATAATCAGTAATGTCATTTATATGTATATATATATACCAAGATTTATAGTATATACTCTACATTTACTCCACAAAACATTTTTTGGTATATACAAATTAAAGATAGATGCATTGGCAAGTACCAGGACACTTTTAGAAAATTTCTCTATACATTGCATAATAAAATAAATATATACGTTGAAACTATCTTTTTACTTTGCTTGTAATAGAGAGATATGTTCCATGTTATCATTACCCTTATATACTCAATATTCCGTTTTATATACAACGAAAATGAACTGTACAGTTATATACGTATAAAGAAATATTACGCTGAGGCATCTTTCGGGACAGTCTTATCGAAAGGCGGATTTCAGGTCTGACCCGAAAACTACCCATTTGTATACATGAATTTCAGGACGTACCCGAAAACTGCCAAATGTCCCGAAAACTGCCTATGGATAGCAAAAATTGTTCTGTAAACTGCCGCTTCATAAACATATGTATATATATATACATATATATACATATATATACATATATATATATATGTATGTATGTATGTATGTATGTATGTATGTATGTATGATATATAAGACCGTGTGTATGATATATGTATATGTATGGATATTTCCGGAAAAATAGAGAATAAGAAATAAAACGAAAATTAATATGCCTATTATACGTTGCATAAATGAATAATTTCATCATTATAAATATTGAAAGAAATCTAAAATTTCGTTAATCGATTTATTCAGAAGGGGGAAGAGGGTGAAACATAACATTGAAAATCATGAATAAAAATTTTATTGATTCGTCAATTTGGACAATTTTTTTTCACAACATTTCTTTGCGACTTGGAGATTTTTCTGGTGTGCATTTTGCCTCATTCTTAGCCGTATGTAATATATTATTAAATATGACAAAATGTCTGAGGCGTGCTCTTTGCAAGGAAAAGTAAATTTAAAAGTAGACATAACTTCATCTAGCGTGCAATCAAAAACATCGCGCCGGGATGCATATTTAGCAAAACATGCCTCTACGTGACGAATTAAGTTGAAAAAACTCAAATTTGCGTGAATCAGTCCTCCTCTTGATTTCAGATCGACCAAATGCGATACTGAAGATGCACTAGAAGAGTCTGATTTTATCGCTTCTTGACAAGTAACGCATTTTTTGTGAATTTTCAATACTTGCTTACATAGGTAACCTGTGAATCCCATATAAATATGTAAAGGAGTATATCGCATGTCCGGATGACATGCAACGAGAGGAAATGTTCTAGTCTACGATATCTATGAACAAAACTAAAGCATGCAATAGCAATTCATGGCGACAACGAGAAGCAATGTCAGTCTACAATACAAAGATACCTACGATAGGATTTTAAGAAATAGATCTTAAAATAAAAAACCTGTAACGTAGTAAATAATACAGTCAAGGATAAGGGAATCGGACAGGGCATAATCGTGGTCAGGATTATTCTCAATGACGTCATCTGCCTCCCAATCGTCGTGCTGCAGAATCTCGTCTAGCTTCGCTCGAATTTCACGTTGATACTTAACACTTTTCGCCTCAGACTTTTGCCCATAGGCTGTTTTTAAATCCTGCAATGACAGCAGAAACTGTGGCGACGATTGTTCGGACACAATGCAGTTTCTGAATTTTGGAGGCTTTATGATGCTATACACCGACAATATTTTATACAGCTGCAAGAACGTGGGGCTGTGTGGGTGATCGTTACACCCTGCGGCTTGACGAATGGTGCCAAAGAATTTCTAGAAAAATCGTACGTACATGTACATTTATTTATTGCAAGTAATTATTGTATTTAAAAAGTCAATATAAATTGGAAAGTACCTCCAAGTTATCTTGATTAACTTTTCCTGTTAATAGATATTGGAAATCAAATTTTTCGATGAGATAACAGCACATATCCATAGTAGATCGCAGAGATATTCGCAACGCTTTCGAAGTCTCTCTTGTTAAATATTCATCAGCCGTTATCTCACCTTTTTGCAATGCTGTCTCCCACTCGTTTAACCATTCAAGAGATTCTTGCAATACCTGAAGTTATAAGATAACGCTTGTACGAAAGCAATTGTCGACGAAGGTAAACAAATTTTCGATAATTGATGGTAAACTTTTCGAGAAGCATTAAATGCACACCTTGAAGTCTTTACTCTCTCCGGGGTAACCCCTTCATTCGGAGTTTTGCGGTTCAACGCATCGAACATATCATTCATTCGTTTACAGAACCCGATCGTTTCCTCACATCCTTTCAGAGGTCCTTCTGAGTTATAGCGTAAATAAAAATTTAGCCCTTGTACCACAGAGTTGCTAAAAATCTGTAACAGCGCAAATACAAAACACATTACTCACGAAATGGACAAACTATTTAAAAAAAGTGAAAACGTGAGTGGAACATAAACTACCTGTGTCGCGAGTCGAACGCGCATTTTCGAAGTGCTGTCTAACACAACCGTTGTGTTAACTTTGGACAGGCTCTCACATTCCCAGCATGTTGGATGTCAAGGTTGAACAGAGCTGCGATGTAATCCCAACATATGTAATTGTTCGACGACCCTGGCGAAAATAGAAAGTTTCATAAGCGTTTGTTAAGCGTTTACGTGAGCGTTTGCGGGAGTTTGTTGAGCGTTTAGAATCGGTCAGTAAAACGTTTAAAAAGCAGAAATTGCAACGCTTTAGCGTTTGAAAGACGTTTGTAAAGCGTTTTGAAAGTTTGCACAGCATTTTCACAGCGTTTGCACAGCGTTTACGGGAGTTTGTTGAGCGTTTGAAAACGGCCAGTAATCCGTTTGAAAAGCGTTTGAAAAGCGGAAATTGCATCGCTTTAGGGTTCTTCTTGCGGTCAAAGAATAATTAACTGTGATTGGCCAATTCTTACGACTTACGACCTACAATACATCCATTGTAGACCGGGCCTAAAACATTTAGAGATCCTCTGTTAATAAGTCGAAAGCGTTTGCTTTCATCATTGGAAACTGCGTGCAGCCTTTATTGAGCGTTTAACAGGCGTTTACTCTTGTCGTTAGAAGAAACGGCGGAAAGAGCGTTAAATGTTAAAATCTGCTTTCGCCTCGCAGAGGGTCTGCTTATATACGCAGCTGGATGTATTTTAAATGCGAGAAAGATGCGCCGCCTAGCGGCATTGTTAGAAGAACGTTTGTTGAACGGAAGGAAAACGCTTGTCTTACGGCGCCGGATAAAGCGTTTCTTAAGCGTTCTCAAACCGTTTGCACAAACGCCCTACAATTCGCCGCATTAGAAGAGCATTTGCTGAGCAAAGGGAAAACGCTTGTCTTACGGCGTTGGGAAAAGCGTTTGATAAACGTTTGTAAAGTCTGACAGCAAACTCTCTATACGAAGTTGTATCAGCGTTCACTAAGCGTTCTCTGAAAAGCGTTGGCTTAGCATTACAGAATTTTCACGAAACGTTTTATACAGCGTTTGATAAGCGTTCCGAAAGCGTTTACAACCCAACAGCGTTGTGTAAATGTTCTTACAACGTTTGAAAGCGTATAAACGCTCAGAAAACCCTCACCAAACGTTTGTCAATGCTCTATAAGGCTTCTTATTTTCGCCAGGGGATTTAACCTGCGGAACCGAACACATAAACATTAATTTCATTGCAATGTATCAGGTAAGTTATGCTCTCGCGTTACTTTCTCAAAAATTTTTTTTCTTTTTAAGTCTGGTTTCCAGGGATACGTTAGTCAAGCAAGTTTTTCCTTCAAGTAATGAAGGCATCATGAGAATAGGTAACAATGAGAAAAATGAGTCATGCTCTCGCGTGACTCTCTTTAAGGGCCACTTCGACTAAACTCTGATTAACTTAATCGTTGATTAGTCCACTGGAAATGACCAATCGCGTTTGTCAATCTGCTTAATGAGCAAATGCGATTGGTCATTTCTAATGGACTAATCAACGATTAAGTTAATCAGAGTTTGGTCAAAGTAACCCTTAATATTTCTTAATTTTTTTCAGGTCGAGTTCCCAGAGATACATTAGTCAGGTAAGTTCTTCCTTCAATTAATGAAGGCATCATAAAGGTAGGTAACAATGAGAAAAATGAGTCTTGCTCTCGCGTGACTTTCTTAGGACCACTTCGACCAAACTCCGATTAACTGAATCGTTGATTAGTCCACTGGAAATGACCAATCGCATTTGTTAATCTGCTTAATGAGCAAATGCGATTGGTCATTTCCAATGGACTAATCAACGATTAAGTTAATCGGAGTTTAGTCGAAGTAATCTTTAATATTTCTTAATCTTTTTTTTCAGGTCGAGTTCCCAGAGATACGTTAGTCAGGTAAGTTCTTCCTTCAATTAATGAAGGCGTCATCACGGTAGGTAATAATGAAAAAAAAATGAGTTATGCTCTTGCGTGGCCTTCTTAACACTTCCTTATCTTTTTTTTTGTTCAGGTTGGGTTTCCAAGGACACGTCATTCAAGTGAGTTTTTTTAAATTCTTCTACGTTAAGTTTCATTGTTTACGGTTCAAAATACTTTCAAAGCAATCATAAGCTTCTGAAAACTTACCCGCAATTTTTTCTTGTTATACAGCCTGTTCCGAACATTTTTGATGAAATGGGGCGCATCAGAGAAGACGAAAACTTTCCGGTCGTCATCTACAGGATGCGTGAACCACGTTTTTGTATCCTCCATCGAACCTGAGACACCCAATAGGAACCACATCTTTGCGTTCGTCGATGCGCCGTCGGCGATGATTCCGTGAATTTTCGCTCCGGTTTTTTCCAGGTACGCAATAGCTTTAATAACTAGCTTCGCGAGCTCATCACTCTTTACAGGATTTTTCGAAGCAAACACTGCGATTGGTTGTGTGTATGAATCAGCAAGAGGCTGAAACATGAGGACGAGACCATGTGTTGTTTGATCTTCAATGTTAGTCGATTACGGCCCATCGTTACCGAAATAAGTTAATCCAACATAAGTTAGGTTTTTTGAACACACGGCCACTGACTTCCTCAAGTTAATTTCGTCGAGCAGAAGTACACCATGTCGCTGCAAAAGCGTTTTCGTCTCAAAATGTTTTGCGAGCAATTTCGCAAACTCTTCGTCGAAACCGCATTTCATGTCGACAAGTGAGAAATAACTGCGGATCGTTCGATGAACAAGGGCAGTGGCAAAATTTATTCTTACGGAAGAACTCGTAGCAGTAACCTGGTAATCTTATGTTTATCAGTAGACATAGCATAATCCACTCCTCCCCGTAACGCCGACTTTTGTCGTTTTTCTTCCCTGTAGCCGCGATTATTTCTCTGAGTACAGTTTGTTGACCTGCTGGAACATTTAATTTCGAGCATCTGTCGGCCAACGTTTCGCCACGAATCGAAGCAATTTCGGTTGCCTTATTTTGCAAGGATTCCTGTAATAATTGTATGCGTTTCTGGGCTGTCTTCTTCTGCCGTCTTTCACGGAAACATTTTTTGCGCAGCGCGATTAACTTCCTTTGATCTATCGGTTTGAAAACTCGACATACACGCTTTAACGATACTTTCGTTTTCGATCTCGCTTCTTTCATCTGCACTACGTTTCTCATGTTCATGCAGTGGTCACATCTCTTCCGTTTTGAGATCAAAGTGAAGTTTGGTAATTATGCATTTTAGGGGAGGCACCTCCGATGACCTTGATCTTGACATATGTTGTTAAGGTCACCCTCCTGAGTGACCTTCAGAAAGTTTTAGCCGGCGCTCGTTTTTTATTAAAAAGTTATAAACAAAAAAAGTTTGAAAAATGTAGCAGTTATTTTGAGTACTAATAGACATAAATGACTGATATTTATGTGGAAATAGTACATGTATGAACGAAGGAAAATTATTTAAAGCAGTGAATTGTTGGTATATTGAAAGAAAAGTTATTTAAAGCAGAGAATAGTTGGTATATTGAAAAGTATATATATACAATTGTATATGTTAGAAAGCATAAATATAAAGTATTCCCTTCTTTAATCAAAAGCATAAACTGTTCTTTGCTTTAATCATTTAATTGAAATAACAGTATGTAAATACATTATTACCTTTTATTATTCTCTTTTTAATACATATATTATTAAATTTTACGTGGTGCAAAATTTAAATCTATTCCTACTCCTATGTTTATACTTCTATGTAAACATAGCTTTACGCGAGATTCACCTTTTCAGATACTACTCAGTTACCGAAATAATTTCACGCTGTGGACAAGCGATTTTATGTGGACAATATATTTATATAATATGGCATATTCAATAGACCAAATAAATAAAAATTCTTGGCTTGCGGCTCAAGATGTTGTTGGTGATGCGAAAACTTGGCCTAAATTTATAAGAAAAATGTTTTGGGACAAAAATTTCAAGGATCATAATTGGATGATTATAGTGAATTTTGCATATTTAAATGCAATTTTAGAAGATTTTCTACACGACATTTTAACTTTTACCTTGAAAGAAGCATACACAAACGAAAGAAAGCGCAATGTCAAAGATAGGTTTCGTTATTTAAATCACGAAGTAAGTCTTTTAATTTTTGATAACTATATTAAATATATGTATATTTATTAAATGTCTTTCATAAATTTGTAGGAATTTGGACGAGATCGACGTAGTCGTGTTTATAGTTACCACGTTTATTTCAAAGAAATGTTAGATTTAAATTTCGAACCACGTAAAAATTAATAATATATGTATTAAAAAGAGAATAATAAAAGGTAATAATGTATTTACATACTGTTATTTCAATTAAATGTTTAAAGCAAAGAACAGTTTATGCTTTTGATTAAAGCAGGGAATACTTTATATTATGCTTTCTAACATATACAATTGTATATATACTTGGTAAAAGTTTACAATAACTTACACAGCTCGGATTACTTTGACCTTGACATATGTTGTCAAGGACATAATACTGAGTAACTTTTCCTTATAACTTAATCGGCGGTCGCTGCTAAAAAGTTATAAACAAAAAAAGTTATAATTCACGCATACACTTTTCACGCAAACCGAGGTTCACCCACACCCCCCCTGCTTTCGGGGGAGGTGCGATAGCCCCTCCCTCGCTTACGTGTAGGTTGTGTAGGTTTACAAAAATGATAAACAATAAATAAATATATGTATGTAATTTAAGAATTTATTTTCAACTTATATGGGATATATATCTGCCATTATAGTAAAAAATGCATGAATACGTTCATCAAAAATAAACTGACGTTTAAATAAAAATTCTGCAATATAGCCTGCATAATGTTCAGTGCGTGTTCCATAACGAGGTATTGCACCTCGTGTATCTCTCCATGCACGTTCAATATTTTGCGTATGGGCTTTAGTTTCTGGATCAACAAAATTATATTTATGGTTAACAGTTAAATGCTTGTATTCATTATTTTCTAAACAATTGTAAGCTTTCCAGCAATCGGAAATTATAGTTGTTCCTGGTTTAATCCACCGTTTTATAACTTCTAAAAGAGTTTCAGCTGATCGATTAGGAACGGATTCAATAAATAGTTTTTTTGTATTTCTTTCGAAACCACCAAATATCCATTGACCATCGACGAGACGTCCTTTGTTGTATTTGCGTTTTCCAATTTTAGCTTCGTCCACTTCTACTATACATCCTTTTCCGCCTATTTGTTCGCTGATCTTATCCACCCATTGAATACACAGCTGATAGAAATGTAAAACAAAAAAAGAAAAATATAAAGAGAAAGAAAAATATGTGATCCAAATATGGAACAAAAACGCACATACCTCACGACAAAAATTACTCCAATCAACAACAGTTTTTGATGACATCTCTAATTCTACTTTCAGAAATGGTTGACGCGGTGGACGGATCATCAAAAAATATGCAATAAACCGACAAGCTTTTTGTAAGCCTAAATTTCCATTCGAAAACCAAGTTTCATGAAGCGCACTTTTACGAAAATTACACCACAACCGTCTTCTTTTTTTCTTTCTTGCTTCATACCGTACATTGTGACACTCTAATAATAAACGTTCTCGTGAAAAGGTTGTTGAAGAACCACAATGTGGACAAGTCATTTTGTCACGTATCACACGATATTGTACTAAAAAGTCAATTAATTTAGTTTTGTCTTTGACAATAGCCAGAAACTCGTGTAGTCGCATGTTTGCTTTGGAAGTCAAAGACCGACTAGTAATACGTTAGATACAAAGGACACAAATCCACGCGAAACAAGATGCCACATGGGTTCGTGGCGCGCTTTACAAGTTTGTTTACCATAGCCAATATTTACCAAACAGTACACACGTAAGCGAGGGAGAGGCTATAGCACCTCCCCCGAAAGCAGGGGGGGGGGGTGTGGGTGAACCTCGGTTCGCGTGAAAAGTGTATGCGTGAACTATTTCGACATAACAAGCTTGGAAAGCGCGCCACGAACCCATGTGGGTCGCGAGGAGAAATGTTTACGTCGCAACAAGTACACACGTAAGCGAGGCAGGGGCTACCGCACCTCCCCCGAAAGCAGGGGGAGGGTGTGGGTAAATCTCGGTTCGCGTGAAAAGTGTATGCGTGAACTATTTTGACATATATATTAGTTATTTATACCTTTCAATACTCAAAATAGCTGCTATATTTTTCAAACTTTTTTTGTTTATAACTTTTTAATAAGCAGCGACCGCCGATTAAGTTATAAGGAAAAGTTATTCAGTATTATGTCCTTGACAACATATGTCAAGGTCAAAGTAATCCGAGCTGTGTAAGTTATTGTAAACTTTTACCAAATAATTTTCCTTCGTTCATACATGTACTATTTCCACATAAATATCAGTCATTTATGTCTATTAGTACTCAAAATAACTGCTACATTTTTCAAACTTTTTTTGTTTATAACTTTTTAATAAAAAACGAGCGCCGGCTAAAACTTTCTGAAGGTCACTCAGGAGGGTGACCTTGACAACATATGTCAAGGTCAAGGTCATCGGAGGTGCCTCCCCTAAAATGCATAATTACCTGAAGTTTTTGGAACGCCATCGATCGACATAATCTTTAAACGCACTATCCGCCGACAGATGATGAACGTTGATGGTGCTGAGACCGTTTCACAGGGTGCGTTCCGTTTCACGCATGATGCGCATAGAAGCGCACAAGATCGTTCCATTTCACTCCATATGCAGTTCGTGCGCGCATGGGAACGTTCTCCCACCACAATGCCGCGCCATGTTGTGCAGCGCATGAGAGCGCATGAGCTGCCTCAGCTCCCGAGATGATGTAGTCTGCAAAGTTTACTATTAGGAATTTGTTATTCATGAAATTGAAATGCATAACAAATGGCTTCGAAAAAACTAGAAATTTTTATTAATGATGAATTGTGGGTGTTCGACGTGTCCAATACCGAATTTCAGGCGGTAAGTATTAATATCGTCAGAAGTTTTGATTTTAACCTCAAACCTCAAGATTTCTTAAAAGACAGTAGTGTAATATTCATTTAATATGCTCATTAAGGATTGTGTTTTCTATTTATGTGGGACAGATTTCATATCTGGAACGTAGAATTCCAATCGAAATATTATTGTTTATATGGAATAGCACTCACTCTTTGTAAAATGCTTTTTTAGAACTCTAAGTAACTGAAATTTTATTTTACTCTGACAGATAAGGAAGTTATCAAGTTTTTGGTGGCCCGAGAAAGTGAGAGACGGAGTATGGCGGTAATTAATAAAGAATTACAAGCTGACGAAGCAGGAGAGCCTGCAGATGCATCTCAAGCAAACGAAGCCAGGGCTGACAAAGCAGGAGAGCCTGCAGATACATCTCAAGCAAACGAAGCCAGGAAGGAGTCCTTCGTATGGCTAGATCAGACAGTTCTTTTGTTTTTGGAGACCTATCGAGATAAAGAGTCTGATTTTGCCTCGGGTCTAAAACGCAACAACAAAATATGGATGGAAATTGCAAATGAGATGAAGAAGGCAAAGTACAATGTCACTACTGCTCAGTGTCAAAATAAAATGTCCGGACTAAAAAGAACATACAAAAATATAAGTGACAGCAGTAAGAAATCAGGTAATCATTCAAGTTCTTGGGCCTTTTACTCTGTTATGGATTCAATATTTGGAGAAAAAGCATGGGTAGCACCTGTATCAATAGCCAGCAGCGATGGTCCATCCCGTCCAGGCTCTTCATCATCTATTTCATCAGAGAACTTAGCAGCAGATGAGCCAAAACCGAAGAAAAGACGGGTAGAATCAATTTTGGAATAGTTCATCACAGAAATCAAAGAAGATAAACAGAAGGAAAGGGAGGGCAGAGAACAACGGAGAGCAGAAAAGGAAAATAAGTGGAAGCAGATTAGACAAGAACAGCAGGAAATGCACAAAGATAGAATGCAGCTCCAGCAGTCTCTGATTGAACTACTCGCTAAAATTGCAGAACGCAAGTAACTTTAGTTTAAGAATAGCTCAAGTAGTATTATGACATTCTGTAATATGCGTTGGAGGATACCCACATAACGAAAGTTTCTTAAATATGCTTATGTTGTTTTGTATAGGTGTTAATGTTGTTTTTTTATTTGAAATAATTTCGATATCACATTATTAGTTTTATTAGTAGTGTAGTTCAATTAATAAGTAACGGCCATCTCTAGCAGTATTGCATTCTGTGATAATAATTATGATAATAATTAGCAAGACTAGCACACTAGACACGATGGGCGATGATGTCCATTGAGAATTGTTTTTTTTTTAAATATCGCCATAAGAGTAAAAATGTTATTTTTTGTAATTTTGTAACTTATTCTTACTGTTGGTATATAAAATTGCAAATAAATATATGTGCAATAAATAACCAAACATTGATTTTAGATACCTTTATTTCCTTTTTATAATTACTCTGTACATATAAATAAACGAGACTGCTTCTAACTCATTGAACAATTAATTAAAATATACAGGGTGGTTTCGGACATTTGCGACAAACTTAAAGGGGTGCTAGATCTCGGTAAATTGAACAATTTTTGTTAAGTAACCCGTGTCCGGCGACGCAAATGTCCGGAACCACCCTGTATATAGAAGCTATTTCTATTTCAATTTCTTAAATTTTAAACATTTATATACTTTAAAATCATTTTAATCTAAAAGCCACCTCAGAGAAACACTTAATTATTTTCATTTCCAAGTCTCATCCTCAATTCATTCATGATCCTCGTTCTCTTTTGATTACCAAAATCTGCATCTGCTGCTATGACACCAGGGGCAACATTCTCATTGTTAAAACAAACAACAACATCAACATTGTCATTCTGCAGTATGCAGATGTTGTGCATGACACAGCATGCAATAATAAACTGTGGTATCTTAGTGATATCAGTGAGAGGCAGACAATCGAGCAAAATTCGAAATCTCACTTTCAAAAGCCCAAAGGCTCTTTCAATGGCCATGCGACTAGATGATAAGCAATAATTGAAATTCTTTTGCCTTGGAGTAAGATGTCCATTATCTCTAAACGGTACCATGACATGTGAGTGAAATGTATATGCTGCATCTCCAAGAAGGTGAGAATTCGAGGGAAAATACTCATCTGGCTTCTGGATGAACTCAGCTAAAGGAGAATTTCTAAAAACTCGTGCATCATGTACAGATCCTACATGGCCGGCATAACAATGAGTGAATAGACTCCGAGCATCATACACAGCTTGAAGATGAATAGTAGGATATTTTTTCCTACAAATATAAGAGGCTGCATCTTCTTTAGGAGCTCGTATCTGTATAAAAGAACCATCAACAGCCCCAATGACGCCTGGAAAATCCTTCGCTCTTTGAAATTCTTCAATCACACAAGTAGCCTCCTCTCCTCTTGGCCATTTAATAAAACGTGGTGCTAGGCAGTGAAGGGCGTAAGTCACACGTCTCACAGCGCGCAATGCAGTAGTCTTTCCTACACCGAACTTGACACATACAGACCTGTGTATACAGAACGATAGGATTACAGCTGCAATACTATATTGTTTCTTTTAGTAGTTTTAACATAATCAAATACATACCGATATGAATCTGGAGTAGCCATGAACCATAACGTTATCATAAGCTGCTTTTCTAAAGATATTTGCTTTTTTCCACGAGCATTTGTAGCATTCACAGCTGGCCTTAAAAGTCTCAAAACCATTTGAAAAGTCTCTGGAAATATCCTGCAATATAGCCAAAGTCAAACATATGGCCGATTTGCATTTATCAGTTGTTGACAGGAAATACATTCACAAACCTAAAATGTTCTTTAAAAGTGATTCTGGAGTATCCTGGGACAACTCTTTCCACATAATCGGTCAACTTTTCCATCTAAAGAGTTTCACCTCGCGTCTCATTCACCATTAATATGGCATATAAGGTACGCATTTGATTTTCTTCGTCACTGGAATCTTCTTCACTGCTGCTAGATAACGAAGTGGTTTCATCATTATCATCTTTTCCATCAACATCAATCTGGCTACAAATAATAACGAAAGAAACCACAGAAAGCACATTATCAGCCGACATCTTGGGGTCAATCATGAATCTTTTCCCCTAGGATGGAAACGTGAAAAATGAAAAATCTCTCTTTCTATTGATGTTAAATAGAAAGAGATAGTCATATAAAACTTTTCACTTTCCACGTTCCACATTAATACATGATTGACCCCCTTATCTGCCATGTCTGTTTACAAACAGCCGAAATGGGCATGGGTCTGTTCCGTTTCTCTATGTGCAGTAAGAGTGATGGGAAAAACGGACCGAGACAATGCGCTTATGCGATGCGCTGTGTTTCATGCGGTTCATGCGTGAAACGGAACGCACCCCTACCCAGCGTCTGATTGGCTCTCCCACCTAAGGTGTCTAGTGACTTTTTAGGACTGCACGTGGTAGACGACTACGAAACAAAAATGTCGTATTCAAAATAGTAACTAAATGGCGCGTTTTGATTGGATACCCCATACCTACCCAGCGTCTGATTGGCTCTCCCGCCTAAGATGTCCAGCGTCTTTTTGGACCTGCACGTGGTGGATGACGCTGAAGTCACGCAGAAAAATAGCGGGAGAGCCGACCAGCGCCATTTTGGCGGGAGCACATGGTAGACGACGCTAAGCTCAAAAAAGGTTATGATGCTTGTGACGTGACGTAGTCACGTCCCCGGCCCGGATGGTAGCTCGGCCGAGGTGGGCGTCAAGGGTGGTGCCTCCACCCGAGCGGGCGAGGCGTTAGCGTTACCGTTAGGCTAAATTATACCATCTAAGACTTACAGGTTATGAGCGAGGGTGCGGAGCAGCTGGCCAGGGATCTCTGTAACGGCGTAAGGTCGCACCGAGGGATTATTGCAGGTGGGCAGCCGGAAGCTTACCGAGGAGAGGGACGGCCGACGGTCGGGTCACGCTGGGGCCCATAGCCGGGACCACGGGCACCTAACAGGAGGCCGCGTCGCCCGCAACCAGAATGACGGCCCGGGGCACGGAGGGACCGAGAAGGAGGACGCCCCGACGAAGGTCCCCGTCCCGCGATAAAACCACTACCGGAGTTCCGCCACCGATCGACAGGCCACGGCCGGTCCAGCCTGGTCGTCGACGGATCGGTCTTCGAGTCGCGGCCTGGACAGCCGGACTCGATGTGGATTTGAAACACCCGCCGGTAGGTGGAGGCGCATGCGAGAGGCGCCCGGGCGGGCGCAGCAGGCGCATAGGGCGCAGCAGGAGTCGGGCGCGGCGGGCGCGCGAGGCGCGGTGATCGCGCGAGGCAGCAGTGGTGCAACTCCGGCGCGCAGGCGCGCGGGCCCAGCGTGGTCCCGCCGGAACGGAGAGAATTACTGTCGTGTGAGCCGCCATAGCGAACGGTACCATCCTGCCCCTGCGAGCGATTTCGGGATCAGGCTGCCGGCGAAGGAAGAAGGAAGCTATTTGTAAGGCCACTACTCACGCACCTAAAAGTAAGATCGCCGCGATACCGAGGCCCTCCCGGGAGTCGCGTTGTGCCGCGAGAATGTGTGATCCGTGTTAGAGTATCGAGAGAAATACCGCGGAAGGGCCCGGCCGAGAAAGCGAAAAGTGATACTGCCCGTCTCGGGGATTCGGATGCGTGGCCGCCGACAGTCAGCGTTTCGTGATTCGTCCGATTTTCGTGTGATTTCTGTGTGATGCGTTTCCGTGTGATTTTCGTGGTATCGTCCGTGAGAATTGGAGCGTTTGATGCGTGAGTTGCCGTGTGACTTTCGTGATATCGTAATAAAAATTCGGTAGAGTGCCGTGAACGGGAAGATGCGCTGGGCGTAATCGAGCCGTTCTGGGGCGGGGTGCTCTTCGCACGACCGGACACCGTATCATCGCGGGGCCGTAGCGTGGCCTCCGCGTGATCGCGTCGCGGCGTACGGGGCATCGTTGTGTCGTATTGCGGACCTCGCGAGGCTTCGTGCGTGAAGGCCGAGGTCAATCGCGGGGTCAATCTGGGACTCGCGTGATCCGAAGGGGATTCGCGGTCATTTTTGGGAGATTATCGTGTCGTGTGTCGTCGTTGTAAGTAAGTGTGCGTCGATGCCGCGAAATCCGGCGTAATGTTCATGTATCGTTCGGCGTAAGGTATCGCTCGCGTTAATGTCTCGGTCCGCGTAATGTTAATGTATCGTTTGCGTAAAATGTATCGCTCACGGGAGCGTATCATTCTCGTGTCAATGTGTCGTCTCGCGTAAAGTATCGTGTCGCGTCAGTTGGCGTAGAGTATTGTGTCGCGTTAGAGTATCGTTGCGTAAGGTACATCCCGCGTTAATGTATCGTCCCGCGTTAGAATATTGTTCCGCGCTAGAGTTGATTCGCGCTCAGTCATTATTGAGTTGCAACGAGATACTTCGCCGATCTCGCGAAGCGTTGCGGGACGCGCTGTGACCGTCGTTGGTCCTTTGCGGAAGATCATACTCTATCCTGTCTTCTTCTCTTTTCTCGTTAAATATACTCGTTACCCTTGTTATTTAATTTGCTTTATTTCTTTGTGTGTCGCTGCGCTCCCTCTCCTCCCTTCATCCGAGATCCACCAGCGGTCTCGCTTATGGACTGCACGCCTGAGATACGTTAGGCTTTCGCGTGGGATTTAGATTTTAGAGTAACGTGGTGCGCGTAATCGCACCTGGCGCCCATTATCGTATTGGAGAAAATTGTCTGGTCGAGCTACCATCTTGCTATAGAGATTTCGGGAAACTTAAGATTAAGCCTGAGATAAGGCAAAGCGACGGCGCGCTCCTTTTCGGCCGGCGAGACCGAAGGGACATCGTCGTCGTCGTCATATGCTAAGATGCCGAAAACGGAAAGTGGAATTTTTAAGAGCGTTTTGCCTCGAGGGGAGGGGGAGAAACAGGAACGGACAGGTTCGCTTTGTGACGTGAAGCGTATATATCGTTTTTAGAGAATAGTTTTCATGATTTATGACCGTGATTTTAGGACTTGGGTCTGGACAAAGAGTTTTCGAAATAATCAAATACGCTTGGATTCTAAGATTTGCCTACGTTATTCCCTGGGGAAATGAGGTTGTAAAACAGGAACGGACAGGTTCGCTTTGTGACGTGACGCGTATATATCGTTTTTAGAGAATAGTTTTCATGATTTATGACCGTGTTTTTTTAAGACTTGGATCTGGACAAAGAGTTTTCAAAATAATCAAATACGCTTGGTTTCTAAGATTTGCCTACGTGAGACTTATTTCCTGCTGAAATGAGGTTGTAAAACAGAAACGGACAAGTTCGTACGTGACGTGACGAAATTATTCCGTTTTAAATGAAAGTTTTTATTTACTAGATTTTTCGCCCGCGCATCGCGCGGGCTTAAAATCTATTCCCCTCTCCCCAAACTCACCGATTAATTAGGAGCACCAATAGAACACCATGAAACCTCCAATTTTCAACCCCATAGTAGCCATCCCCATAAAATTAGTAATCTTTTGGTACCAGTTTCACCAAGATCAACAAAAAATTAGAAAAATTTTGGCACTGGTTTCAAGAAAATTGATCCATTAATAAAAAATAAAACTTATCCTTCAAAAATTAAAAGACTTGTGGCACTGTTTTCAAGAAAATCGGTCAATTAATACTTATTATTTCTTGAAATTTGAATAATTTCCAAACCGGTTTCCAAAAAATCGGTAACGAAAAATTATACACTTTATGGCAGTCTCCGGATTGCCTAAATTATACCATCCCCGAATCACTCAACGGGTGGACACTTTTATTCGCGGCGATGAAAAGTATTTCCTTCTTTTTTTCCCTCTCCCCGCACTCCCTGGAAAATTCTACCTCTACTTCATATACAATTCTTTGAGATTCGGTCAATTATTTCCGGAAAAATCCAAAAAGGTCGGTAACAAAAAATTATATACTTTATAGCACTCTCCGGAAAATTCTACCCCTACTTCATGTACAATTCTTTGAGATTCGGTCATTCGGAACCGGTTTCCAAAAAGATCGGTAACGAAAAATTATACACTTTATAGCACTCCCCGGGAAATTCTACCCCTACTTCATATATAATTCTTTGAGATTCAATTAATTATTTCCCGAAAAATTGGAAAAATTAGAAAAACCGATTTCCAGAAAATCGGTAACCAAAAACTGTACACATCATGGCGCTCCCCTGACCAAATCTTAAAGAATTATATATGAAATAGGGGTAGAAAAGACTGAAGAATATAATAAAATTAGAAATAGCCCAATATTTCAAAATTTGCAAAAGTTAGAGCAACCACGGGCATTTCTAAAAAAATTCAAATTTTTTTTTAAAAGAACCTGTTTATTGATTATCGCCAAATTCAATACCAACCTTCCTTGAATGATACTCTATCGATTAAAAAAAAACAGCCCGATATATCAATATTTGCGGAAGTTAGAGCAACCACGGACATCTAATCCGCACATACACACACACACACGCACATACATACACACACACACACACACACACACACACACACACACACACACACACACACACACACACACATACGGACATTTTTTTAATGCAATATTTCGACATTTTAGAACATTCTGAACATATTAGCACCAAAAACTCAAAACCAATCTTTTCTTTGGTTTCTTCTACCCCTATTTCATATATAATTCATTTAAATTTGGTTGATTAGACCCAACTTTATACGCAATCAAAAGTTCATATATGAAATTTATGAAAACAAAGCTTCCTCTATAAGGAAGCAAAACCGGTTTCCAGAAAAACGGTAACAAAAAATTATACACATCATGGCACTCCCCGGAAAATTCTACCTCCATTTCATACACTTTTGGTAAAAATTCGGTCCACTAATAAATGAGTAGTTCGCGGTCAGACAGACAGACAGAAGACGGTACTTATATATATAGATCCGAACTGGTTTCCAGTGGCAATTAAATCCATCTTCGAAAAATTAATAAAATTTTTGAACCGAGAAATTGGAAAAATTTTTGAACCGGTTTCCAAAAAAATCGGTAACGAAAAATTATACACTTTATAGCATTCCCCGAGAAATTCTACCCCTACTTCATATACAATTCTTTGAGATTCGGTCAATTAATTCCCGAAAAATTGAAAAAATTTCGGTACGGCTTCCAAAAAGATCGGTAACGAAAAATTATACACTTTATAGCACTCCCCGGAAAATTCTACCCCTGTTTGATCTATAATTCTTTGAGATTCGGTCAATTATTTCCCGAAAAATTAGAAAAATTAGAAAAACCGGCTTTCAGAAAATCGGTAACAAAAAACTATACACATCATGGCACTCCCCGGGAAATTCTACCCCTATTTCATATACTTTTGGTAAAAATTCGGTCCACTAACGAATGAGTAGTTCGCGGTCAGACATACATACATACATACAGACGACGGTACTTATATATATAGATTGAGCGCATTCGAAAAATTTACGAGGTAGACTTTGACCAATCCTGAAAAAATAAGAGAAAAGGAATTTGTTGCGGAGAACGTGAGGATTGAAGAAAAATAGAAGAAAGTAGAAGTTACAAAAAAATGTTTATTACTACAAATTCTTCTTCATGGGAAAAAATATAATTTAGTCGCTTAAAAAGCAAGGCTGTAGATAAATTGTTCAAACAATAATGTTATAAAATTTACAATCTGCGATTCGACAAAATTATACGACGGATTTCGGTAAAGCGCAGCAAAATAAGTTCTAAAAATACTATATTAAGATACATATCGAGTAAAGTTAAATCGGTTATTTGCGTACGTACATTATGCTCGACGTCGTTGTAATTTCCTCTGAGAGTTAATTTCACAATATCTTCATCTATATAACTTTTAGAAAGATTTAACTCTATTTCTTTAATAAGATAACGCGCACAATTGTTAACATTATCGGCCACTGATTTTAAATGTGATAAATGTGCATCGATGCATTTCGCAATATTTTTCAGTCCGAGAAATGTAGGCTTCTGCATCACAATTGCCATTGCATATGTTTTTCGTTTCTTCGTCGGTGGACAATTTTCCTCGTCTGTTCGTTGATCCGTCCTGGTGGAAGTATTCTCCTCGTTTTCCTTGTACGCCAGCAATATGGATCTTGCTCCGTAGGCCGAGGTAAAATTGACGGAGATATTGTTAATTGAGATAGAATTCGGTTTCAATTTGGTTTCTCCATTTAAATATTCGCTCACGAGTCCCATGTTCTCTTGAAACTACTGCCACGATTTCTCGTCAAAATAAACGCCGTCCGCATAGTTGCCGGTTAATTTGACCAACGGCACAAAAACTCCCTTGGATGTTGCTTGCAAACCCACATGAATTCCCTTCGTATGGGAGCTGTTGAGTCCATATGTTGTCGATAGCAGCATATGTAATTGCTCGTTTCTTCCCTCGAAGTCACGTAGTCCCTTATCGGGAATCCCTTTATCAGGAATATCGCGAGTGAACATCCGCTTCTCAGAATTATTAGCGTCTTCTTTGTGACTAGCCTTTGTTCTTATTTCTTCGTAATATCGGCTGACACACACACTAATCAAAAAGTCAGATGAGAGAGTTATACTTTTTCACTCGCGAACTTGTCGCTTCGAACGATGAGAATCGAATGATTTTAACTTCGTAATGTTAGTCAAAACGTTAACTTCGTCTGCAACGTTTTAGAAAAATTAGTCTGCGCGCGCAGATAAAAATTAGAAAGCTCTAGATTTTTCTAGATATGTATAGTCATGCGCATGAAGTAATTTAAATTGTTTAGAAGATAAAGTTTAAAATACGAATTCCGATATATAGGGAATTTATAGGGAGCTAAGAGAATTTGTTAATAAAGTGATCGGCTAAATATACAAAAAGTGCAATAGTTGACAAATTTTAAATTTTAAATTAAAATATTTCTGAGAAATGACGGAACAACAAAAATCTATCCAATCTCTTTTTATACTGGAAGCAATAAATCATTTATTCACAGAAGATAACATTTAAAAATTGTAAAAAAATTATCCTTTATAAAAATAAAATTATTTTTAATAAAAATTGTCTATATAAAAAAGTATCCTTTACAAAATTATGTTATTATAAGAATATATTACACTAAAATAATTTTTTTTGTATTTCCTATGTTCTTTCGCTTACCTTCTCCTTAAATTTAGATATTAAAATAATTTATTGAAATTATTAAAATATATAAATTACATATTGCTATAAAGTATTATACATTTAAATATAACTTTATGAGAAAGAGATGATGCGAACACGCGAATGAGAGACAGCGCGTGAAAAAGTTAAATAAACGGTTTTTTACGACTAAATGAATCGTTATCGGGTCGATCGTCAACATCATTTCTTCCTTTGTTTTGCGCACTGCGTAGATAGATTGTTTAGTCTACGTGACAAGCGCTCCGTTTCCTAGAAAAATCACCCCTCTCCTCCGTAATCCGTTACCCCGCCCCCTTTTCCAAGAAAAATCCCAATTATTGTGCCGCGACACCAGCCTTCGCGAGACGCTGTTTACACAAAAACATGCTCCTACACGTTCGCTATATCAACCTCTAACCTTGAAACTGAAATTTACTCGCCGAGTTAGTCTTACCATTATGCGCCGCCTAGCGGCGTCGTTGCGAACAAACCCCGCGGCGCGAACGCGGACCCCCACGCCCTACTTGTGCACGTGAGTCATACACGTGAGTCATCCCGGTGAGTCATACATATGGTATGTCAAGGTCAAGATCATACACGTGAGTCATCCCGGTAAGTCATACACATGGTATGTCAAGGTCAAGGTCATACACGTGAGTCATGCACGTGAGTCATCCCAGTGATGTCATCGTGAGTCATACACGTGGTATGTCAAGGTCACCCCCTCACCCCCCGCGTAATCCGATACCCCGCTCACCTCCCGCGTAATCCGATACCCCCCTCCCTCACCCCCCTCGTTGCCCCGTGGGTTAGAATCGGTGTAGTATAGGTACCTACTTCATTACTACAGAAGCAGATGAAGGACAACTCACGGACCTTTGGACACTATTAAATCCTAATCAATAAAAAGATCACCCATTATGTTACACAGAGTTTTATGCTGAGAGCCTTTGCAAGAAACGAATAGAATAGCCATTTTTAATATTACATAGAGTATTCAATTTAAATAAATAAGTTAAGCTTACGTTATAAGTTAAGCTATTGTAAATTTGAAATTAAACCCTTTGCTGTAGGATACAAAATTGTATTCTTTCAAGAGTAATAAATAAATAAATAAAATAAATAAAAATAAATATTTTAAACTAGTACACTTTAAATTGTGCCGCGTGCAATTCTATTTCCTGTTTGCATGAAAATGGCGGCAAATTGGCCAGTCTTTCCTTAGAGGGTCTCTAGCTGCGTCGACTGGAGATCGTCGTTTCATGTCAAGCAAGTCCTGCTTAGCGACGAGGTCATCAAGAGTTGCTGGCATAATGCTGGTGCCGCTAATTCAATTTGAATGTACCGACAGAAGGTTCCTCGAATTTGCGCTGGTTCATGGATTTCTCGTGAGTTGCAGTCCGGTGATGCGTCGATATAGCAAAATAGTTTGGAGGCGTTCTGACGAGATTAAAAAACTTGGAGATGCACTGACGAAGTGAGGGAACCTACAGATGTCCTGGCGAGATGAGAATTCCAAAAACTCCTGACGAGGCAAAAGAACTTGACAAGTACGAAGTCCGAGGATGTCCCTTTTCGATCTGATTGTGAGAAAGATCTCAGCGTGAATCGGCCGATCGAATTCATTCGACTGACTCGCGCTCTAATCTTTGGGTGAACGACTGTATGCAATTCTCTCTGATTCCGTCCGTACTCTATATTTGGCTCGAAGGACCATTAAATGTTCACGAGATTTCTAATATTCCGCAGACTTCGATTTGCAACGCAAACACTTATTTTTATTTGTAAGAATGATTGGGACGAATTAGGAGAAGGAAGACTCGTATTGTTTTCCCGGCAATAACTTTATTAAGTTGACTTATTAGTACAATCTTTGCACGCTTGTCTCGGACTTTATTCGAATCGACTCACGACTGTTTCTCGATCAAGTTTTCTCGATAAGGAAACGAGAGAGAGGGTTTTGGAACCTGTAAGACATGTTTATTTGAACGTCCGACAAATGCTCTGAGGATTGTCTTTAGATTCCAAAACACTTCTTTCCGCCAATCGCTAACAAGAATCGAAGAAATGTCCAAATATGGGCTGAAGTCGCGTAACAACGAGAAACCTTCGAGGATAAAATCGACGGGGCTTAAAATTATCGGAGCTCTCTACCTCGCGTTAAGAAAAACGTGAACATGCATGTATAAAATGTTAAATTGCATATAAACGAAAGAAAAAGGAAAAACAATGTTAATTGCATGTACATTTTCGCACTTATTGAGCTTAATTTAAATTTAAAAAAAATAATTTTTTATTGAAGAGATCTCTATTTATAAAATGGAATAATATATCATAAACGTCAATGTCATAATCTTAGAAATAGTTACTTCTTAAATGGAAAATCACGTAGCCAAGCTCGCAAATTACTAATTTGCTGTTGCACTGCTTTTAAACTAGTTCCACCGGTAGTTTGGTATTGATCCACACTGGAGTTGAAGTCCCAAATGTACGATACATTATCTTCAAATGCTTCGCTAAAACAAATATTTACTGTTAAACTTTTTTCATCCAATAAAACATTTTCATAAATTTTGATTATACCTTATTGTTTTTAATTGTGAAACAGTTAATTCTGATAAAGGTATTCCTTGTGATTCAGCTAGAGCGACAACCTTTCCAACCAAATGGTGACTTTCTCGGAAAGGGACCTTGAAAAGGGATATTTTAAATTTAAATGATTAGTGTCAATAAACAATCAATTTCTCGCATATTTATTAAATGATATTTTATATATTACATTAGAGATAATATTGTGGTACTTAAGAATCATGATTTAACCCTAGAACACCACACTGATTGTGAGTGTAACACACTCACGTTTGTTATTATAAATGCCCGCTATTTCTATATAGTGAAAGTTAGGGAATCAAAGTGGTAAGGTAAATAAACTTTTGTTCCCCCTCTACGACTCCTCATGCTGCGCAGCCTCATTTGCCGTTTAGTAGATGTATGGCACGCCATTAATTGCGTCATAATCAACCTTTGTCACGTCAAAACAATATATTTTTTAAAAAAATCATTATTTCTTATTTTTTTCTGAAAAGTTATATCCTTTACATTCAACAAATAACTGGTCTTTTTATAAAATGCGACGTTAAAAAAAAAGTAATTTTTGGAAGCAAAAAGCGCTTTTCTGTGAGTTAGGAAATTTCTACTCGGGCTTTTTCCGAAATTAACTTTTGTCTTTAAATGTTAATCGTAATTACAATGACACAATGACAAGAGCGTTCCTGACATTCTGGCGTTTAAATTAAAAAAAACACGTTTAAAAATATCGACTTTTCGAAAAGTTATTGATAATTGAAAGTGTGTAAACTGAATATCGTATACCCAGTGTGGTGGAATCGGGACTTTTTGGAAGTATGGTGTTCAAGAGTTAATATATTAGAAATATGTTAACCCCTTGACTGAAAATAAGCAGATTTGGCAGTGCTAAACAAAATATTATTCGAGTAACACGTCTTTAAAATAGCAGCGCCGATCTAGAATCCCACCAAATGCGAGATGTTTTGAGTGGGTCTCAATTGACCGTCATCAATTGGCTGATTTAAAATAAAGATATCTGATAGACTGATGCAGTAAAAAAACTCCAGGCACCAGGGGCTGTGAGTGGCTGTAGTCAATCCCAACGTGGTCAATCGCAACGTGGTCAAACGATACGTTCCCGGTGCGTTCATACGTTTTCCCAACGCAAAAGGTGAGCGTTTAGCGAAAGTTCATAGACAAATTCGCTCATAAACAGTGAAATCCAGGCACACTCTTACATATCGATAGTTCTAATTCAGTATATTGTAACGGCATGCCTTTTGATTCGAACGCGGACTAGCTCGCCGGATCAGGGGTTCGATAAGAAGCCCAGAGACAATAATCAGATATGTAATTTACACAACAACGTTTATTTGATCTTTTACATACGACAGACTTGCACGGATGCAATCACAGTATACTGGCACGGGGCCACAACGGCGCGCAGGTTTACCGGAAACGCGAGCTTACACGGGTTCGGCGCGGACGCGGTATTTACAAGTACGAGGCGCGGATGCCCACGGCACGGGCTTGCTCGAAGACGGACCGCGATCTTTACGGTGCTTTGGTGCAACTGCACGCTGCGCGGTATTACACGGAGACGGACGCGATATTTACAATGCTTTCGGTATTATACGGAGACGGACGCAATATTTACAATGCTTAGGAGCAACGGCACGCGGCGCGGTATTACACGGAGACGGACGCGATATTTACAATGCTTCGATGCGCCTACCGGCGGCGCGACATTACAGAGCTTAGCACGCGCTATTTCTATCCGCAACGCGGGGGTCGAGGAAGGAGCGGTCGGTCAGGTGCTATGCTGGCCGATCGGTCGGTTCGGAGGTCCGGAGCTCGGGTGACAAGAGTCAGCTTGTCACAAGGCCGAGCGCGCTCGACCCCGCTTTGCCGTCGCTACCGGGATTTAGGTGAGAGGAGTGCGGGTGAGACGTCCAAGACCTCTTGGAACGAGGTACAGAGCACTGTACCCCGCTTTCGTGTGTCGCCTTAGGAAATCGGGTAGGGTATCTCGTCTTCGGGAGCAGCGGAACAGGCGGATTGCTGGTCTCGAATCGGAGTGTGTGTTGGGCCGCGACACCGGTATTTTATACTTCCCCGGGGCAATGGATTCGGTGGTGGGAGGCCGATCCCTGCTCGAACCGCGTGGTGGCGGTATTACGCGCGCTTCGCCTTCGGTGAAGATCGGTTCCCGTCGACGCTTCGTCGGAGCCCCGGGGACGATCGGTGCCGCGAGCCGTAGACGCTCGCGCACACGATCCTTTGAACGAAATTAACAAATGGGCACACCGCGCCCTGATCCTCGCCCGACGGAGATCGGTCGGGCGGCATCCGGCGGGTGTTCGCCGGGCGACGATGCCTTTGAAAAGGGGCGCATCGTTACAATATAATTGCGAAACATTAATATGTATATCGTTTATTATTTCCAATGCCGACTTCCATGAAAATTTTCAAACCGTAGTTATTATTTAGATGCTCCATATTACCTAACATGATCACAAAGATATCTGTGTCTGAAGGTTTAATTAAAATATTGGAGTCATCCTTGATTTTACAAATATGGTGCACTATTTTTGTGTCCGCTTCTTCGTGATATTTGCATGACAAATATTCGTTAATGGTACTAAATACACAAATATTATCAGTATAAAAATGACACTGCTTGTAATTTAAATTAATGATCGAGTTACCGATAAATATTTCATCTCCCGTCCAATGCTCAATCAAAAAATTGATGAGAGTGTTTCCTATTTTTGCGTTATAATCTCCCATAATTACCAGAGGTTCTTTGGCCGGTATTTGGTTTATCACCTGCTCTATGTCAGAGTATACTTCTTCCACTTTGTCATCCGTGTCTTCGGTGGTCGGAATATACACTTGCAACAGGTGGAGTCGTGTCGGTCTTGTGTCCAGAGTGACCATGATGAGTCGGTCGCTGATAGGATGGTATTCGTACACGTACGGTGCGACCTTTTTGTTGATGATGATCGCTACGCCATTTCGTCCCGTTTTGTCCGCTTCCGAGATGTATACTACGTGATCCACTGTTTGGAAGTGACCTTTTCCCTTCCAGTGGGTCTCTGCTATTCCACATATGTCTATGCGTTTCTTGCTTAGTTCTCTTTCCAATATGTGGAGTTTTCCCGTTTGCAGTAGGCCACGCACGTTCCAGGTCGCCAGCTCAATTGATTTTCTTAGCTGACGTTTAGGGTTTTTTCTTCCAGTCGCTAATTTTGCATGCGGGTCGCACATTTCACACTGGGCAGCCCGGACCCGCCCAAGCGCCGGTCACTACCCGGTTCGCCCGGTAATACTAAACTCTATCTCTAGATTCCATTCAGCTTAGAGGTGCTCTCATGGGAATGTTAGGGTGGTTCCTCCGCCGTTCAGGTGGTTTCCCGTTGCCTGCCTGATCCTGATGCCGTTGACCTTTATTGGTGGGTTCTTCGCCTTTAGGGACGATTTTCTCCTCCCAAGGGCAACAGGATGCCCTGCTCTGCTCTTAAGTGGCTAGTCCTGGATAGCCAGCTGCCACTGCCCAGCGCTAGTTTTTGCTCCACCCCCCGAGTATTTCATTTCCTCGGTACCACCCATATCTGGGAGGCATTCCCCACACCGCCACCTGGGGAGGCGCCCGATGGGGCACTAGCAACCCCCTACGGTATCGCCGATACCCCCTCTTTCTCCACACATCCACCTGGAAAAGCGGTGGTCGTGGAGAGCGAGTTCCCCTTGGGAGGAAAATTCGACTTGGTGGCGTGCCCCGAAAAATTCCGGGGACACGTGCACCCAATAGCAACCACCGCCTTCCACTAGACCCCCGCCCCAGGTTTCCGAGAAAAAACTCCCGCAGGATTTGTGATACCTACCTGGGATCGAACCCGGATCTCTAGAACGTGAATCCATTGTCTAGCATTAGTGACTACTGACTCGCCAGATAGATCTTTTATGGATGGCAAGAAATATTGATCGAATATAATGTCTGTACGCGGGGCACGTGTTGTTAGTATTTCCATTATTTTTTTAGATATGTTTCTAAATGTTCTTAGAATTTCCTTCATGTAATGCACCAAAAGAAATCCATGCACCTTATCGCCAATTTTGATTTTCTTCTTCCCTATATCGGCCGAAAAATTTATAATGTTAGTTTTTTTAATTGGTTTTTTAAATCTGTTAGCGCTTATAGAACACTCAGAAATAAAGTTTTCCCGTAATTTATTGCCCGATTTTTCAACGTCTAACAAGAATTCTTGTACTGGAATTGAAGCTGCTTTGCCAGTTAAAATGTTTAAGAGAAATTGTTGGTCAATGTTGGCATCGAAAGGGTTCATAAATTTGTCGAAAGTATTAATAAATTTTTTAAGTTAATTACAATCTTTTTTTATTTATATGATTTTTATTATACTAGACTTAGCTTGGTTGTGGGACAAAGGTGGCAATGATATCTCTAGGAGTCTCGTGAGTCGAAAGGCTCAAAACAATGTGACACACTACTAGGCGGCCGGTCCTCGCGGGCCGGTCGTCGCACGAGCCCGGTTTGCCGTACGGCGCCTCTGCCCGTCGTCGGGATCTCACCGCTTACGACGGCACGGCGTCTAACGGTCGAACATGAGTTTCGCGAGTTCGATGTCGAGACTCGGAATCGTCTGTAGACGACTTAGGTACCCGAGGTATCAGATACTTAGGTATCAGAGAGTCATAGTTACTCCCGCCGTTTACCCGCGCTTGCTTGAATTTCTTCACGTTGACATTCAGAGCACTGGGCAGAAATCACATTGCGTCAACACCCGCAAGGGCCAAGCATAACCAAGACTAGTATTTAGCTTTAACATTTGTGACGTGACAGGGTCATGTCCCCTGTCCAGATGATAGCCCGACCGAGGGGAACGTCCGGGATGTCACCTCCGCCCGAGAGGAGCGGGGCGACCGCGTCATAATCTATTAGGAACTACTTTATTTTGCGAGAATTACAGATGCCGAGTAGATGGCCAGAAGGAGTTGTAACGGCTTGAGTCGCACTGCGGAAACGGTCAGGAGGCGTTCTACGGAAGAGTGGGCCGACGGGCGGGTCACGCTTGGGCCCATTGCCGATATCGCTTGAAACGTCTTGCAGGGCGAGCGCTCAGCCCCAACGACGTCGAGATGAAGCCCGCTCACGGAGGATCCAAGCAGAGGGACACTTCGACAAGATTCCAGCCAAGGATGTGGAACGACCCTATCGCCCACGGGATACTGCCTACCGGTCGACGTAGCCATGACCTGGCCAGCCTGGCAGTCGAGTTACCGGCCCATAAGTCGCGGCCTGGACAGCCGGGCTCATAGCAGCTTTTCAAACATACCGCCGGCGGGCGAGGAAGACGCGAGTGGCGTCGACAGGAGCGGAAGGCGCTTGGATCGGACGCAGCGCTCGCGAAGGGCTGATCGGCAAGGAGGGCTTGGAAGCACGGCGCGCAGGCGCGCGGGCCCAGCGTGGTCCCACCGGGCCAGAGAATCGCCACTGTCGTGTCAGCGTGGCGTGAGGCGACATCCCGGGAAGCACCGGCTGCCGAGCTTGCGACATCAAAACTATAAGGCCACTACTCGAGCACCTTGGTAACAAGTAAGATTCTTCTCGCGGCCGAGGCCCTTCCGGGAGTCGCGCAGTGTCGCGGGAAGCATGTTTACCGTAAATAATTACCGAAAGAGATACAGACGGAGGGCTCGGCCGAGAGAGTAAAATGTGATTGCCCTTCTCGGGGAACCGCACGCGGCCGGCAGTCACCGCGTAATTAGAGCCACGTTGTACATTCCGTCCCGCAATGCGGGAGCGCATAATTGTAGAATCATCGGAAAGTTATCCTTCTGGAATTCGGAGTTGTGTATGACCGTCCTGCGAGGCGGCATAAAATCCGTGATGTATTATTTGGGCATAGGATTGTCGCGGAATTGTGAGATACGTTTCGCGTAATCGCGTCTTGTGTATTTGGCGAGGTGTCGATCGCGTAATGCAAGACACCTTTCAAGTTATGGCGAGGGGTCCATCGCGCTTATTCGGACATAGTATTGTCGCGGAACTGTGAGATATGTTTCGCGTAATCGCGTCTTGATGTGCGAGGCACCTTTCGCGTTTTGGTATTGCGGACTTTGCGAGGTATCGTCGCGTGATTGCGAGATATCATTTGCCGAGTCATTGCGGAACTATTTGCGAGATATCGTCACGTATTCGTGAAATATTCGCGTAGTCATGGGTCTTACGGGAGTCGCTACGGTATTGTTGTTATCCGCGAAACGACTTGTCACATACCTCATCCTTGTTAATTATGAAATATATTACCTATTGTTCATATTATTTTTGGTGTGCTAATTGCGCTAAGCTCCCTCTCCTCCTCTATCCGAGATCTAACAGCGATCTGAATTACTAAGAATTCACGCCTGAGATATTTAGCGTTGGCTTGGATTTAGTGTACCGTGGTGCGAGTATTCGCGCCTGGCGCCCATACCGAGTTTTGGAGGACATACCTGGTCGAGCTACCATTCATTACCATTATTAACTTTTACCGTAAATATATATTTAGTGAATTTACGGCGTGCCCTCTCGGCTGGCGAGACCAAGGGAATACGCGTCGCACATTACACACAACTGTCAAAATATACGATGAAAGCTACTCATGAAGTAAGTGCAGCGAGAGAACCAATCGGCATCGCGGAAAAGCGACAACAATAAACTTCGATAGATTCGAGTATCGACTTTACATGCCTTTTTTTAGATATGATGATGATGATTATATACGTACTTTCCAAATCCGATGTCACATCTTGATGTTTTTGTAAACCTGTAACTTTATAAGTATAGGATATTATGGTGGATCGAATATGATGGCCCAACGTTGTCGAGCAGAAATAGAATTTATAAAGTGTAGAATGCCTGTCAACCTTTTTGCTGCAACAGCATTGATTGAGTTTGTTCGAGAGTTAAATTTGTAGGTTGTCTTGAAAAAGATTTATTAGTCCTTTTTATACCAAAATATTCTTTTTTCATAGCTTGCTGTAATTCTGGATGTGTTTGTCTTATTTTTACCAAATTATCATGATATTTAACTAACCAACGAACATAATTTGGTTGGTTAAATACAACAAATAAATTAGCTATCCGTGGTAAAATGTATTTAAATAGTGAAAAATCTCCCATCCTGATATTTCAACTCAGCATTTAGTAATAGTTAACGAGATTGATATAAATTATGTAGAACTAGGCAGTTTTTTCAAAGTTTCCATTTATGCAAGCTCTTTGTGTACAATATATTATTTTAATAGGTCAGAGACGTCTTCATTATCAACTATACTAGTGAAAGGTGTTTTATCATTATTAAATCTACCATTCTGGATTTGTTGGTATATGAAGTTAGTTCCGGAGTGATAGTATCAAAAAGTTTGTCTTTTTTTCGATCCTATCATAACGCTATCTTGACGATTTTCTGATGCATCTTCATGTGTTTCATCATTTACATGTACATTCTGGTATATAATTCCAACGGTATCGTGTAATGTGTCTTTGCCACTGATTGTGTCAACATACCTGCCAAAATTGTTAAATGTTACCCCAATAAATAAATCAAGGGACAGAGAAATACCTTCCGGGCATATATTTGACCGATTAGTCGACAAAAAAGTAACTTCAGTTTCAAGCTCTTCTATAATATTGTAGCTACAGCAATGCTCATACCTGATAATATCTATGACTTTCCGGCTATTTGTCAGACTTTTCAATATCATTCCCAGTGTTATATGTTTCCTCGTTTTTATTTTACCATTGGTAACAGCGTAGATCAAATCTTCAGTTAGTGAGTTTACTTGTCTCTGACAATCGCTATGTGTCCTACGTCGGAAATTATGTCAATAACGTTAAATAAAAACCAGTTATTTTTTGTGGTAGTAAGCATTCTTCCGTCAATAAATCAGTAATCTTCAGGTTTTTATTTATTTATTTAAAATCTTTCTTCGTAGAATTAAAGCGACTTTCTGCAGAATGTCTGTTTTTTTCCAACCTAAGCCATCATTAATTGCGCGATTTTTCGACATAAATATTTTTTGATTATGCATATTCATTATTTTTACGTCATTTTCATATTTTGTCATTAATTTATTTTCCAAATGTTGCGAACTGTAGACATTATCATATGTATCGCCATGTTCTTCAGCTATTTTTTGTATGGTAATCACATAATATTTACAAATAAATAAAAAAATAGCAATTTCCGGTTCAACTTCCGAATAGCCCCTACCTCCGAATTTGATGAAACTTGCAGCAATTGTTGACCATTAGAGGACACGTTCATACCATAAAGGATTTTGTACGGAAACAAATAGGAACGGAGAAATTGGCGTTAAAAATTCAAAAGTTTTATTCTAATTTATAGACAATCTAGTGGTTGAATTTTGATGAAACTTGAGTGGTGTAGGTTAATAGGCCCTACCCCACACCGATTTCTCTGTAATCACATGCGCATGCAAGAAGTGTGCGAATTTGAAACATCATTGCGTGACAGAGGCCCTAGATGGGGATTTGGGGGCAAAGCGCCTAGGGGGGGTCCAGGGGGCGAAGCCCCCGGCCAGGGGGGTACGGGAACGGGCTTGGAAAAATTAGCGGGGAAAGAAGACCCTGTTGAGCTTGACTCTAGTCTGGCACTGTAAGGAGACATGAGAGGTGTAGCATAAGTGGGAGATGGCAACATCGCCGGTGAAATACCACTACTTTCATCGTTTCCTTACTTACTCGGTTAGGCGGAGCGCGTGCCCCGAGGGCTTCGTGCCCCGGCGGTCACGGTGTTCTAGAGCCAAGCGTGTCAGAGTGGCGTGAGGCCTCGCGGCCGATCGCCGTTAATACTCCCGCGTGTCCTCCGGGGGAGGACACTGCCGGGCTCCGTCCCCCCGACTTTGATATAACACTTTTCTATTGCAAAAGCAACATCTATTACGAAAAGACTTAATCTGGTAGAAAAAACTGTCGTGAAACAGACGTTGGCAGAGAGGGTGGTTGTGGGGAGAGGGGCAACCCCCTACCTTGCGTAGGGGTATTGCTAATATTTTCTGTATCTATTTTTAGTATATTGTAGACTCATCTATTTAGTAAGGCGAAGATTTAATAGATATATAAATCCTTATACACGCCAAGTGAATAGAACGTTCTACCTTGCGTACGGGGCCTCGCTAATATTTTCAGTATTCATATTTTTAGTATATGATAGACTCATCTATTTAGTAAGGCGAAGTATTTAGTAATTTAATACAGATATTTATTTATTATTAATCTATAGTCCGAAAGCGTCTTTCTCTTGTCATGAAGCATCTTCTGTCGCTTAGCGGTTCGCGGCCGCGACTGTGATTGCGATTACGTCTCTTGACCAATGAGAAATGTTCGAATTTCCAGCAGCTTCTTTCTCATTGGTTTCAACTTTTTAAATATTTAACCCTCAGGGTACAGACTATAAAAAAGTTACGTTCCGTACGGACATGGGTTAGCCTAACCCGACGACTTTGATTGACTGTATATCGGGCTGTAATTTGTCAATTGAAACAATTTTTTTTTTGGATCGGAAATTTTCTCAAAAATACAATGGCGTTGATAGATTTATTACATTATTTGTTTAAACAAAGATACATTTGAAAATGTCAACGATTCTCAAAAAATTTTCATAAAAATTCATATTTTTTTTTAAATTGCATAACTTTATGAAAAAGAAAGATATCGACATTTTATAAGTCGCGTTTGAAAGCTAAAAAGTTGTTCTTTAAAATGGCTGAATTCGTTTTTTGATCCATTCCAAAAAGTATATTTTTTTTGAACTATGAAAATACCCGTTTTTTTTGCGATAGCGATATAACGTTACTTGCTTGATTTATCGTAATAACGCAAAAAAAAAAAATATCTTAAAGTAAAAATAGTTCTTTTGGATGTTGTTGATTAGTATAATATAAATAAATAACAAAAATTGATTATTAAATAAAATTTTTATTGTATAAAATTAAAAAAAAAGAGAATTACACGGTGTTTCCGCATTCACAACATATTTTCGCTACATGTTCTTTGCACATAGCCTTGTCACATCTTAGGCACTTGTAAAAAGTTTTACAAGTACAAGTACGTTTTCAGTTACACTCTCATCCTCGGTTTCTCTGTATAATTTTTCGAGAGCTGCAACACTCCGAGTTCTCCGACGCGATGCCATTTTCACAAAAAAACTCTGCAATGATAAATCGTAAAAATAAATATTAGAAATCGTTATTCGACACATCGTACGAAGAGTTATGCTAAGAGTAGCACAACTCTTCGAGAAATAACATGCATGCACGGATACGTTATGCTGGTATGCTACAGAGCATCATTTTGAGGTTAGAATGCACAAAAGTATATTAAAAATAGTAAATTATACATACCAGAATACTCTACTGCAGCAAATACTCGAAAAACACAAATTTTTTTTTTTTTGAAAAACGGATTTTGTAACGTTCCGTACGGACTGGGTGTAGACTACCCGAGTTCAATTTTCAAAATCGTATAACTTGAGCACCAAGCGTAGACTGACGCTGCCCCTTGGCGCTCACATAGTAGCTACCTCAAAGATTCCCCCCCCCCCGGTACGGACCCCCACCATTCACTTTCTTTGAAATGGCGCTACTTTCAAAATTCGCTCGGGTTACGCTAACCCAGTCCGTACCCTGAGGGTTAAATTATTTATTTTGCTTTTAAATTTTTGGTCTAGGTTTTGGTTTCTCTTTGCCGCTCCCACGTTTATATGTATGTTTATATGTACTGTCTGTACACACATATTAATATGTAATCAGTAATCATTAATTAGTAATTAGTAAATCATACAATTTACCATTTGTATTTTTTTAATTTCCCCGTTTCTATTTGTTTCCATACAAAATCCTTTATGGTGTGGGCGTGTCCTTTAATGCTCTACAATTGCTGCAAGTTTTATTAAATTTGGAGGTAGGGGCTATCCGGGCCTGCAAGTTTCCGGCTCGCAATCGGCTACCAGCAAGCGGGAAAACTCGAGATCGAGGAGGCAGCAGGCAATGTCGCTCACGTCAGACGATGGAAGCAGTCTGTCGGAGACATGCAGCACGCCGATTATCAGGGCAGGATCACGAGCAGGCTCTAGTCATACAGTCCTAGACATAGACGACATCTATTCGGAAGTCTTACCCAATTTCCTTTTTCAACGACATTTTCTTCTATAAAGGAACAAAGGACCCCGCACCATTCTTATGGAAAAATGTCTTTCTGCAGATTTGGCTAATTTTTGGATATGTTGTAGTTCTCGTCATTCTGAACAAATGTCTCAATGGGCACAACTTGATTCTATGAGCCGTTTCCGCGGTATAAGCCCTGGAAGATCCAGATTTGACATATAAAGGTATAGGTTCGACTCGATATATATGACCCTCGGCCTAGTGCGTGTGTGTAGGTGTGGGTGTGGGTATGTGTGTGCAGAATTGCGTAGGTTTATATATGTGAACGTGAGTTCCGTGCCATATTAACGTATAGTGATGCGTCACGCTCTTCTCACTTTGACGCAATTCTACACACACACACACACACACACACACGCACACGCACACGCACACGCACACGCTCACGCACACGCACACGCACACGCACACGCACACGCACACGCACACGCACACGCACACGCACACGCACACGCACACGCACACGCACACGCACACGCACACGCACACGCACACGCACACGCACACGCACACGCACACGCACACGCACACGTACACGCACACGCACACGTACACGCGCACGCGCACGCACACGCACACGCACACGCACACACACATACATACACACACACACACACACACACACACACACACACACACTAGACCGAGGGTCACGTGTATCGAGTCAAAAAGCTTATACCTTTACATGTCAAATCTGGACCTTCCAGGGCTTATAGCGCGGAAACGGCTCATAAGATCAAGTTGTGCCCATTGAGACATTTGTTCAGAATGACAAGAACTACAACATATCCAAAAATTAGCCAAATCTGCCGAAAGACATTTTTCCATAAGAATGGTGCGGGGTCCTTTCCTCGAAGGCTATTTTATAATAATTCCTAGTTGCATGATAACTAGTCTGCGGTTTTTCAGTAGTATCTGCTTTTAATTTAAGAAATTAACCTGACAAAGATTGTGGTAAGCAAATTCATCATTAGATAAAGATTCCATGTTTTTATTTTCAGAGTTTTTCAGAAATTCTGAATATTGTTTTAAGCTCTCTTTTAGGACACTTTTTTGCCCGGTATGTAGAGGCTGCGCTCGTTCTTTGTATTTTTTATATAGTTTATTGCAAAAAACATAGATTTTTATTTTTATTTGAACTTTGCACATTTTTCATCGTCTCACCCGGTGGCGTTGCACATGGTTATATTTCTGCAGTTAATTCTGCACTTTCTTTAGTAGTACCTTCTTTAGAGGTTGATGCTTCAGATGGATAAATAATCTTCTTATCCAAGTGTAACTGCCTCGCATGGGACATGGACTGACATTAATAAAAACACATTCCATTAAATTCAATTTAGTCAATATGAAAACCGCTTATTTTATTTACTATATTTTGTGCACGTGATTCAAATATCTCTATTTATTTCATTTTATTGGTTAGTTTCTTTCTGCATAAATATGGAAAACTGATAGTAATGTGTCAAGTGTTTAATTTCTATAAGAACCCAGATAGCCAAGTCTGTCGAAAACAGATTTTGTAAAATCTTGTTAAAAATGTTGTTGACAAGAAGGATACAAATTTAATACAAAATTTGATTTAACAAATAATTTCGACAAAATGCTAGCAAATATGTAACAAAATCTGCTGACATAATTAGATAGCAAATTGCCAACAAAATACGGGCAAATGTGGCCATGTAACCAGACAGCAAATTGGCAGCAAAAACCGAGCAAAATTTGCGTTGAGCACTCTAACAATAAATTGGCGGCAAATATCGAGCAAAATCTGTGTAGCGCTGCCTGACGACACTTTGGCGGCAATATACGGGCAAATATACTTATTGAATATAAAGTATTTTCGAATACTTTTATGCTCATTATACACCGTTCCTCGTTAAACGCATTAAATTAAATGAACACTGAACAGATTAAATAATGAGCACGGTCATATAGACTAGCTATAACATGGCTATTACACGGTTAGCCCAGTCAAATTAGATTATTTTTGGGCGTTTGAATGAAAAAATTGCCGGCAAGCTGGAAATTGGTATACAGGTTCATTTTAGTGTTCTTTTAAACATACTAAAAGTCCCCATACATAGAGCGTGAGCCGGCTGCGCCATCTTGAAAAAAAGAGTACAAAAATGGGTTTTTTGCGAATAACTCGGAAATTATTAGTTTCACGGGAAAGAACATTCAGAGCGAAAATGTAGCTGATAAAATTCCTCGCAATTTGGTTTTTTGTAGAACTTCGTACGACCATTAGTTCCCGAGATAGATTTTTTTGAAGCATCGGGCAAATGAGGAAAGAGCTGTTTCTTCGAGCGTTTTTTCAAAATATCTGTTCTGGCTGTCCGAAAGTAAAAAATGCATACAATAAAAGTGAAAGAGAATTAAATTACCTACAAAATGCATTATTTATGTTATACCGCGCGACTAATATTTCTGGAAATATTACGGTTTAAATGAAATTTTGACTTTCGGAAATTATGAGAATAAATATTTCCTCGCAATATAAGTCGGAAATGGGTAGTAATACGTAAAAAATTGTTAAAATCAAATAGAAAGGTTATTAAATTTTCATTATTTTGGTTTTTGACCGATTTGCATACGACTAATAGTATTTTTGACATCCGTAAAAGAAACGGTTTTTAGGTACACTTCTCAAAATGGCGGACTTCCGAGTTATCTTTTTTAAAAAAATACACATGTTTCTTGAAGTTTATTAAATTATCTTTAAAATAATTTTTTATTTGACCTTCTGTGATGAATACTTCCAGAGATATAGCCTTTTAAATATTTGTTTATGTTAAAAATTTCTTAATAATTTATAGTTTTTTTTACAAAACATGACATAAAAATACTTTAGAAAAAATAATATCGACATTTTTTCAAAAGTTTATATGCATATGTATGTGATCCTGCAGTGGAACCGGTTTTGAAATAAAAGTTTTTAAAGAATTGTCATTTCAATTATGCCTTTCTTAAGAGTTTTCGTTAAAAAATGGGGTTTGCCACACTTTTTTGTAATTTTCTCAGCTTCTATGAGAGATACGTACAAAATGTTTCAGACCAAATTTGAAGCTTATAAAATTTCCTGAAAAACAGTAATTCGGCATTAATATGTGACCAACAATTATACCAACAACAGATGCTAGAATAATGTTGCTCTTTTTTCCTCAGTTTACCGTAATTTTTAATGATTTAAATATTGTCGAAAAAATTTATTTCGAAATTTTTGCGGTCGGCGTAAGTTTCAAATCTCATTATACATGATGTAAGCTTCCCGTTGGTCTTTGGGTTAAATTTTTAAGACGGGTAGTATTCGAGATATAGGGTGTCGAAAGTAGCCGCAACAAATTTCTGTTTTATATGCAGAGGCAAGCACACAGTGCAAGTAAGGGATGCATATTTATTGTTGATATACTAATAATTAAACCAATAAAAACATAAAAAACTGCGTACATAACCTAAAATAAAATTCATAAAGAAATATTAATGTCAAAACGTAAATATAATAAAATACAATAATAATAATAATAATAATAAATAATAATAATCCTAAAAAAATAATACAATAACTATTATTACATATTATATAAATATTATGTATGATGTAATATGTGTGCGTGCGGGCATGCGTATGCGCTTGTGTAGTACAATGAAAGTAAGCTTCCCCCGCACGCACACATATTACATCATACATAATATTTATATAATATGTAATAATAGTTATTGTATTATTTTTTTAGGTTATTATTATTTATTATTATTATTATTATTGTATTTTATTATATTTACGTTTTGATATTAATACTAGCTGGTTACCCAGGCTTCGCCCCGGATGACATATGTAATAAGACACGCAAATACTCTCTCTCTCTCTCTCTCTCTCTCTCTCTCTCTCTCTCTCTCTCTCTCTCTCTCTCTCTCTCTCTCTCTCTCTCTCTCTCTCTCTCTCTCTCTCTCTCTCTCTCTCTCTCTCTCTCTCTCTCTCTCTCTCTCTCTCTCTCTCTCTCTCTCTCTCTCTCTCTCTCTCTCTCTCTCTCTCTCTCTCTCTCTCCTTCTCTCTCTCTCTCTCTCTCTCTCTCTCTCTCTCTCTCTCTCCTCTCTCTCTCCCTCCCTTTCTCTCCCTCTCTCTCCCTCTCTCTCTCCCTCTCTTTCTCTCCCTCTCTCTCCCTCTCTCTCCTTCTCTCTCTCCCTCTCTTTCTCTCCCTCTCTCTCCCTCTCTCTCCTTCTCTCTCTCCCTCTCTCTCTCTCCCTCTCTCTCCTTCTCTCTCCCTCTCTCTCCCTCTCTTTCCCTCTCTCTCCCTCTCTCTCCCTCTCTCTCCCTCTCTCTTTCTCTCTCTCCCACTCTCTCCCTCTGTCTTCCTCTCTCTCCCTCTTCTTCCCTCCCTCCCTCTCCCTCCCTCTCCCTCCCTCTCCCTCCCACTCCCTCCCTCTCCCTCCCTCTCTCTCCTTCTCTCTAAAGTTCAATTCCGTCGTATACAATTCTTTGAGATTCACTCAATTATTACCTAAAAAATTGGAAAAATTTCGTAACCGATTTCCAAAAAGATACCGGTTCCCAAAAAGATCGGTAACAAAAAACTATACAGTTTATAGCACTCCCCTTGAAATTCTACCCCTGTTTTATATACAATTCTTTAAAATTTGATCAATTATTTCCCGAAAAATTCGAAAAACTTTTGATACTGGTTTCCAAAAAGATCGGTAACAAAAAATTATACACTTTATGGCACTCCCCGCGAATTTCCCGAAAAATTCGAAAAACTTTTGATACCAGTTTCCAAAAAGATCGGTAACGAAAAATTATACACTTTATGGCACTCCCCGGGTAATTCTATACCCCTGTTTTATATACAATTCTTTAAAATTCGTTCAATTATTTCTCGAAAAATTAGAAAAATTAAAAAAAACCGGTTTCCAGAAAATCGGTAACAAAAAACTATACACACAGTGACACTTCCCGGGAAATTCTACCCCTATTTCATATACTTTTGGTAAAAATTCGGTCCATTGGTTTCCGAGATCATCGAACACAAACAATCAAACTGACAAACTCTGTCTCTTTAAAAAAAAAAGTATAGATAGATTTCTTTATAAATTTTATTTTAGGTTATGTATGCAGTTTTTTATGTTTTTATTGGTTTAATTATTAGTATATCAACAATAAATATGCATCCCTTACTTGCACTGTGTGCTCGCCTCTGCATATGAAACAGAAATTTGTTGCGGCCACTTTCGACACCCTATATCTCGAATACTACCCGTCTTAAAAATTTAACCCAAAGACCAACGGGAAGCTTACATCATGTATAATGAGATTTGAAACTTACGCCGACCGCAAAAATTTCAAAATAAATTTTTTCGACAATATTTAAATCATTAAAAATTACGGTAAACTGAGGAAAAAAGAGCAACATTATTCTAGCATCTGTTGTTGGTATAATTGTTGGTCACATATTAATGCCGAATATACTGTTTTTCAGGAAATTTTATAAGCTTCAAATTTGGTCTGAAACATTTTGTACGTATCTCTCATAGAAGCTGAGAAAATTACAAAAAAGTGTGGCAAACCCCATTTTTTAATGAAAACTCTTAAGAAAGACAATTACTCATAATTGAAATGACAATTCTTTAAAAACTTTCATTTCAAAACCGGTTCCACTGCAGGATCACATACATATGCATATAAACTTTTGAAAAAATGTCGATATTATTTTTTCTAAAGTATTTTTATGTCATGTTTTGTAAAAAAAACTATAAATTATTAAGAAATTTTTAACATAAACAAATATTTAAAAGGCTCTATCTCTGGAAGTATTCATCACAGAAGGTCAAATAAAAAATCATTTTAAAGATAATTTAATAAACTTCAAGAAACATGTGTATTTTTTTTTAAAAAGATAACTCGGAAGTCCGCCATTTTGAGAAGTGTACCTAAAAACCGTTTCTTTTACGGATGTCAAAAATACTATTAGTCGTATGCAAATCGGTCAAAAACCAAAATAATGAAAATTTAATAACCTTTCTATTTGATTTTAACAATTTTTTACGTAGGACTACCCATTTCCGACTTATATTGCGAGGAAATATTTATTCTCATAATTTTCGAAATTCAAAATTTCATTTAAACCGTAATATTTCCAGAAATATTAGTCGCACGGTATAACATAAATAATGCATTTTGTATGTAATTTAATTCTCTTTCATTTTCATTGTATACATTTTTTACTTTCGGACAGCCAGAACAGATATTTTGAAAAAACGCTCGAAGAAACAGCTCTTTCCTCATTTGCCCGATGCTTCAAAAAAATCTATCTCGGGAACTAATGGTCGTACGAAGTTCTACAAAAAACCAAATTGCGAGGAATTTTATCAGCTACATTTTCGCTCTGAATGTTCTTTCCCGTGAAACTAATAATTTCCGAGTTACTCGCAAAAAACCCATTTTTGTACTCTTTTTTTCAAGATTGCGCAGCCGGCTCACGTTCTATGTATGGGGACTTTTAGTATGTTTAAAAGAACACTAAAATAAACCTGTATACCAATTTCCAGCTTGCCGGCAATTTTTTCATCCAAAAATCTTAATTTGACTGGGCTAGGTGGCTTAAAATCCGGTTTAATAACTATATATACTGTATATTATCCAATCCAAAATTTTTTTCTTTTGATTATAATAATTATTTAAATATGAGCCTATTTTGATATTTTAAACATTTGAATAAATCTCTTTTAATATACAGGATATTTCCTAAGTAAGTGGATAAACTTGAAGGGGATATTTTTTGGTTTATTTTAAGAAGAAAAGGTCCTATAAACATGTGTTCTAAACTGCTTCGTTTTAAAAATACAGAGTGTTAAAGTTGTGCAAAATAAAATGAAAATTTCGAAATTCTGGAAAACGTTTAAAGATATTTTATTCGCCTTGCTCGTAAATACGCCTTGCTTGACGAGCATTTCTGTTAGCAAGACCGTATACGAAATGCATAACTGCCATTTCGGCGTTCGTGTATTTTACCATAATTAATAAAAATTAATAAATTTTACAACAAAGATAACGTTAGAAATGAACAATAAATAAGAACAAATCTGTGTTGCGGAATACATATGCACTCGATAGCGTTATCCGTCGATCGCGTATCGAACGTCCTATTTATATGGTGCCGCGCTACCTCGCGAGCATAGAAAACTTTAACACCTTGTATTTTTAAAACAAAGCAGTTTAGGACACATGTTTATAGGACCTTTTCTTCTTAAAATAAACCAAGGAATATCCCCTTCAAGTTTGTCCACTTACTTAGGAAACCCTGTATGTATACTAGAAACTGTAGCCCGCTAAAAATTTTTTCATATAAAAGTATACTATTATACTATTATATATTTTATATAAATGTATAGAATTATATAAAATTATGTATCAAATATTTCCATATGTCTATTTTACGTCTATAGACGTCTATAGACGTGGTGTGTTATGGACGCGTTTCCAGCGTGATTTGCCATTTCGGCTCTTATTAATTTTCTTTTTTGACGCGCAAAGTAAATTTAATCTCATTTTTACACATATTTTTGTATGCAAATCTTTAATTTATCTATTGTTCATGTCTGTATTTTAGTTAATGTAAGATATTGCACTTGAGAAGGGCCCAAACCAAGGGCCGAAACGTCGTGTTTTAATTTTTAATAAACATTCGATGCCAGTTGGGTCGACACAAAGAACCATTTGTTTTCAATTATTGGCTGGCAACGTGAATTCCACACAATAATTATAAATAAACAATTTTTTCCTTTAAAAAATTTTTTTCCGTTATTAAACCGGATTATAAGCCGCCGTGTAAACACTGTAAACATATACTCATTGACAGGTCAATTAGTTGGATAATGATCAGCCGACATGTCGAAATCACGGTTATTAAATGACAGCCGACATGTCAAAATCACGATTGTGCGCATGCGCCCGAAATACGACTATCGCTTTCCGACTGATTGTAGATTGTCCCTTAGGCCGGTATTTATAGTCGGTTCTTATATTTAAGATCATCTTAAGTAATGTCTTAAGATGATAATACGGCTCGTGATGTATTGATATTCATGACATCTTAAGACGGTCTTAAATATAAGAACTGACTATATGAAAACCGGCCATAGTAAGGGTACGGCCACATGGACTGATATTTTCCGTGTAATGCGTATCGCGTAACCAATAAATTACGACGTTTGACATTTATGTTGAAACATTCTAAAAGAATAAATGATATGATTGGTTACGCGATGCGCGTTGCGCGGAAAATATAACCCACGTGAACGCAGCTTAATACTAGACCGAGCGTGAGGCAGGCCTAAAGCTAGGTAAAAAAAAAACGGGAAATATGTGCCGTCTACTTTTCTCTTTCTAACAAAGAAAGAAAGAGAGTGGGGATAAGATAGCTTTTCGTACGTGGCGCAGTCCGCGCAGTCCGCGTATTTTCAATCATTCTTTTGTTTAACCGTCACGACAACGTGCATGGTCAGGAGACGATTCGACGTGCGACGAGTGGTTTATGAGATTATTCTGGACGAGATACTTGGAATTGAAGCATCTGCTGCTGTGACTCATTCGAGGAAACACGTAAATATGAAACCTACATTAAAATCATATATTTCGCGAAGATTCATGCATACAGTATCTGTAAGACAAAAAAAAGAGTTATATCTGAAGTCATACGTAATTTGCGCTTGTGGAATTCTTGCAAGCATGATACTCTCGCTACAAATATTGTTGAGGCTCGTAATATGCACAATATTCCTGGTCCATCAAATGCAGATTGCGATCGTTCTATTAGTACGAATGTCGTAAATGATACTTATGGTGATATAATTATAAACAATGACGAGTCTTATTCTCCTTCTTCTTCATCAATTTGTAGTAAATATGATACAGATTCATTGTTCTTTAATAATATATTTTGACAGAATCATCTTTTCGCGATCGTTTAGCATCTTGCTTCGTTGATAATGGCTTGACACACATTCAAGGTAATAATATATTATCTCTCCTGCGGACACATTCTTGCTTTTCCACCTTACCAAAGGATGTTAGAACACTTCTCAATACGCCACGAAATGGTATTGTACTATCCAGGGTAGAACCAGGTGAATATATTTATTTCGATCTGGAAGCAGCTATTTTTCAATATCTTACACGTATTTCATCTGCACCTGATGTTAATCATTTAGAAATAGATTTTAATACTGACGGTTGTAGTTTGGATAAATCAGGCATTATTCATATCTGGCCGATTCAAATTAGGATTGCAAATATTCAGCATACAAAGCCAATAATAGTAAGGATTTATAAAGGCAGAAACCGTTAGATCCGAATGCATTCTTTGAGAAGTTTGTTACAGATGTTAGGAAGATAATGTTAAATGGAGGCATACTTTTTAATGACAAACAGATACCATTGCGTCTTAGATGTTTTATAGCTGATGCATCAGCTCGCGCCTTTATTCTTAATCATCGTGGTCATACATCTAATCATCCATGTTCTAAGTGCAGAGTTTCTGGCACACGAAGCGAAGGTCGATGTGTTTTCAATGGTATCGGTCATCGTCTTCGTACCGATGACGAATATATTAGATGCCTTGACGAAAAGCATCATAAAGAAGGTAAGAGTCCGTTATCAAATCTTCCGTTAGGTATGGTTTCACAAGTTCCATTCGAGTACATGCATCTTGTATGTTTGGATGTAGTAAAAAAACTTTTATCTGCATGGGTATTTGGCAATTTTTCTCGCTTGTCAAAATTGTCAGGTACACCTATTTCACTTATGTCTGCAAGATTAAATACTCTTAAGAAATATTGCCCTTCGGATTTTTCCAGACGTCCTAGATCACTCGATATGTGTTCCAAGTATAAAGCGACGGAATTTCGACAATTTCTTCTTTACACAGGTCCAGTTGTAACGTATGGTATACTTGACGAGCAAATATATAAGCATTTCTTATTTTTACAAGCCGCAATAAGGGTTCTAGTTTTGAATTCTCCGTCAGAACGGCACTTATTTGCAGAGCTTGCATTGGAAAAATTTGTTGTAAGGTGTGAGAATCTTTACGGTTCCAATTTCAATACTTACAATGTTCATGGTCTTCTTCATCTGACCAATGATGTGAGACGTTTCGGTAATTTGGATTCTTTTTCTGCTTTTCCATACGAAAACAAAATGTCCATTTTTAGAAAATATTGCAGAAAGCCGGGCCAACCTCTTCAACAATTCTTTTGTAGAATGGCAGAAATCGAAGCTCATGGCACAAGTCGAAATGATAATTGTGAGATTAACTCTTCTATTAAAGTTTCCGTACAGCATAGTACAGCTAGTGAGTGTCCTCGATATCGTACAATTACATTCAATAGGTTATTACTAGGGGTAGATCTGCGTGATAATTGTTGCCTCTTAAATGATGGACGAGTCTGCGTTGTCCTCGACATTATTATGGACAATAATTCGTATCTTCTAGCAGTAAAAAGATTTTTACATGTAGAAGATTTTTATGATATCGACATGTCCTCCTCTGCTTTTCAAGTATATAAATGCTTCACGTTAAGTAATGAAGTTTTTCATATTCACTTGGACGAAGTTCGCGCGACATGTTACAAGATGCCTTTTTGGAATTCCACATCAGATGACAGTAGCGATGAAGGAAATGAATCCGAAGTACCTCAATACATAGTCGTCGCTATTGTACACAGTGAGAAACTGTAATGTAAGATTAAATTTTTCCTATCTTCTACTTTTGTTTATGGTGCTAATAATATTTTGTTTTTTTATGTTTCTTTCATTTCTGTTTTTCTTACACATATTCTTCTGAACAAGTGATCAATGCTTCTTATTGTATAGCGTATCACAATATCATTTACATGCTGCAATGTTCCTTCCTACTGTTTTGTTATTCTATTCTTCCGTTGATTTTCATATGTTAACGTTAGTTTCAAAGACTCCTCCATGATAATGGTTTGCCTCAAATACACATTGATCTGTTAAATAACTCGCTTTGAAATGTCTTTCAAATAATATTTTGTCACGATTCTCGTTAGAAATATTTGTTTACAAGCAAGTTACAGTACTGTGGAGAAGAAAATGGAAAATATAATACAACACAAAGGTAAGAATTACATTTTTAAAATTTCACATTTATATAATGTTACTAACTATTGTTACTTATCAGTCATATCATCAATATTGCGGTGTATATGTCGTAGGCAAATTGTTATTTTAGGAAAATAACTTCTGACTAGGCAAATGCTATCTGCTTGGCCAAATAGCTTTCACCATTTATTCTTGCTATTTTCCTAGTCAAATGCTATTTTCCTAGGCAGATGCTATTTGACTGAATCGCTGTTAGGCAAATGGTATTCCGCGAAGCATGCATTGGTGCACTTCAGTGACACGCTTTAAAAGTATTTAACTGTTTAAAGCGCGTCACTAACCTATGTAGGTTAGTGACGCGCTTTAAACAGTTAAATACTTTTAAAGCGCGCCACTAACCTACATAGGTTAGTGACGCGCTTTAAACAATTAAATACTTTTAAAACGCGTCACTAATCTATACGCCAAAGGCGTGTCCTAAAATCAGTGAGAAGTTGTCGCGGGGCATGTTTATGGTCGCTACATCTCGTCGGTATGACAGGAATCATAACCTAATTTCTGTCAACTTTAACGATTAATATCTCGCTTCGCGGGGCAGAGCGACACTTTTTTCTGCCAGATTCTTTTGTTTCGTGCAAAAACGCGTCGAAGTCTAATTTCATCGATTTCTGTGCTGGGGTAGCTAAACTGAAGAATTACCCACCAATGCATGCTTCGCGGAATACCATTTGCCTAACAACGGTTCAATCAAATAGCATCTGCCTAGGAAAATAGCATTTGACTAGGAAAATAGCAAGAATAAATAGTGAAAGCTATTTGGCCAGGCAGATAGCATTTGCCTAGTCAGAAGCTATTTTCCTAAAATAACCATTTGCCTACGACATATATAATAATAATGATAAGAATCGATTCATACTTATGTTTCAAAATAATTAATTACTAATTATTTGTACATTTATATTAATTGTAAACATACACATTTCTTACAGATATAAATGGAGAGGCCAAAGCGGATAGTTTCCAAGCCGGCGCGCTATGTTACCACCTCCTCTTCTGACGAAGCTCCGAGACGACAAAAAGCACCATCCACAAATCCCGGAGGGGTTTCTAGGAGAAGAAATCCAGGAGGATATAGATGACATCAGACAAACTCTGGATCACGATGAGAATCCTAATAATTTTAACCCTAGAGAGCATTTCTTAATTTTCTCATACGTGAAAGGCCAAGCGGGGTAATAAATTACCCCAAATTTGTACCGCGTGTATAATGTTTCTATTTGTTGTTAGAAAACTTTGTAATAGATAATTTTGTTTGCTCTTTAATAGGGAAGACGATAGTAGTCATCAGTTTCTGGTAGTAAAAAAAACAGTAAAAAAATTTCGAAAAACAAAACAATGGAAACGAACCTTTTTAAGTCAGGGGCGTAATTTGAATTTCGCGTGGGGTAACGTATTACTCCACAAATGCTCTCTAGGGTTAATAATAATATTATTCCACATACAGAGCATGCATCATCACATATACACACACACAATACAAACACAAACATTAATCAATTTAATGTTTCAGACAATATAAACTTTCCACCCGCAATCATTCCATCGTATACACCACATTCATTCATCACAAACATGCAATCACCACCCGTTTCATCCACCGCATCGGCATATGTACCTACACATTCAGCTTCATCGAATTACACATCGCGTGCAGAAAACGAAAACAAAATACATCTACATTTACTGAGTTACAGAATACTTTAAGGAGAAATTCGGAAATTTTATATCCTTTGCAGGAACTTGCACTTCTTCACCCTGGACCTTCTTAATCTAGACTTTTTCAGCCTGGACGTTGTCAGCTTGAACCTTCTCAGCATGGACCTTCTCAGCCCGAACCTTCTCAGCCTGGACCTTCTCAGCCTGGACCTTCTCAGCCTGGACCTTCTCAGCCTGGACCTTCTCAGCGTGGACCAACAAACTTACACGATATAAATAATATGAATAATCGGTAAGTTTGTATATATCTGTAATGTAAATGCTGCTAGTGAAACGAATTATTCTGTAAAGGTATTAGGTTTAGAAATACATTCGTAATATATTCAAAATATTGTCTTATGTGTTAATGTTAATTAATGTTCACAGGAGAATACATGAACGTATTGATCGTGTTGAAGCACAGCTCAAGTAAGTATAATATGTACGATATTTATCAATACCCGATGTGGCGGCATGCGCCACCAATGGTGCACGCTCGTGCGGCGCCTGCATTACCGGCAGTTCGCGGCGACGCCGCTAGGTGTCGCATCGCCCGCGCATTCTCTCGAGTTCAAGATTCCGCATCGACGAGTATAAAGGGAGACCCCCTACGGGACCGAAGCAGATATTTTCAGGCGCTAGTCGCCTAGGGCAGGAGTTTCCAAGCTCCAAGCCCATACGGCGCCAGTCGCCCGGCTCACAGCGCGAGTCGCTAGCCAAACACACGGCGCTTGGTCGCCTGGCACGAAGGCGCGAGACGCCAGCCAATCACGTCGGGGTCACCAATTTTATGGGCGCTACTACTTATATTTACAGTCTATTTACATTTGTTATAGGTGTCAGTGTTTTTAGATTTGACCCGATATCCCCCTCGTTGCTTTGTTTGTGTCGAGGCATCGACCTTAACTCTCTCCGTGTCCGTCTGGGTTGCTACCGTGGATGTGACCGTATCATCCCGTATCAGCGGCTCTGGATCGGTTAGAGTTGAGGCGTCGCGAGTACGTTTCTCGCTGTTAGTCATCTCGTGGATGCGATCGGCCTGTTCGACAACTCTTGGAGCTCGAGGAAATAGGAGATCGCAAGCCATCTCAATTCCTGTGACATCTCCGAACTTTAGCGGGTGAGAATGTACCCGACTCTCTTTTACGGACACTTTGGCTAGGACGACTTCCTATTCAAATGCAGATGGTTCTCGCTACCCGGACGGAAGATCCACTTAACAGCGTAGCCAAACAGGCCGATCGCATCCATGAGATGACTAACAAGGCCATCGTGGCAGCAGCAGCTGCGCCTGCAACTAAAAAGTCTTTGGAGGCAAAGATCCAGGCTCTGACCAAACAAGTGGCCACACTCACCACACGCCTCTCAAGAGACAAGTCGAGGCAACGCGAAAATGAGAAAGGCCGAAATCGAAGTCGAAGCCGAAGCCGTAGTCAGAGCCGCAACCGCGGTAAAGCCAAAGAAGATAAAGACGATAGAAATGACAAACACTGCTACTACCACAATCGATTTGGTGAGAAAGCAAAGAAGTGCACATAACCTTGTACATATAAGACGGAAAAAGGCCAGGGCAGTCACTGATGGCGGCCAGTAGACCCGCCCCAAGCCCTCGCCGCTTAATCGTTACGTGCCAAGATACTAAGAAACGATTCTTAATTGACACAGGATCGGACGTGAGTGTATACCCTCGCTCCATGGTAGCGGGATACACCGCGCCAACATCTTACGAACTCTTTGCAGCAAATGGCTCAACAATCGCTACGTACGGCACGATTACACTTCAGCCGGAACTTGGGTTACGACGCGCATTTCCATGGCGTTTCATCATCGCCAACGTCACGCAGCCCATCATCGGAGCTGATTTCCTTGCCTATTACCATCTCCTTCCGGACCTACAGAAAGGTACTCTTCTCGATGGTAAAACGCACTTGCGCAAGAGAGGCACATCAGAAAAAGGGGTTGTGGAATCAATCAGAGTGTTGGCTATCGAAGACGAATACCACAGGATCTTGGCAGAATTTCCTGATATCTTAAAAACTACTGCCAAGAGACATACGGTAAAACACAACACGCTCCACCACATCAAAACCACGGATGGCCCACCAGTAGCATGCCGTCCTCGCCGTTTAGCCCCTGACAAACTCAAGGCGGGCAAGGCTGAATTCGATCTCCTGCTTCAAGAAGGGATCATTCGAGTATCAAAAAGCCCATGGTCATCACCATTACATATGGTGCCAAAGAAAGGAGACTCCTGGAGATCTTGCGGAGATTACAGGGGAGTTAACGCTAGAACAGAAGCGGATCAATACCCGATCCCGCACATCGAAGACTTCTCGCAGAACTTGCACGGAAAGAAGATCTTCTCAACAATTGATTTAGTGCGAGCATACAATCAGATACCCGTTAACCCTGATGATATTCCAAAAACGGCTATAACAACTCCTTTCGGACTCTTCGAATATCTTTTCATGCCGTTCGGGTTACGCAATGCCGCACAGACATTCCAACGCTTCATTCACGAAATCACAAGCGACTCGGATTTTTGCTATGCGTATATTGACGACATCCTCATTGCATCAGAGAACGAGGAACAACACAAGAAGCATTTACGCATACTCTTCAAACGACTTCAGAAATACGGCATTTTACTCAACCCCTTTAAATGCGTTTTCGGAAAAACAAAGGTTCTTTTCCTTGGCTACGAGGTTTCGGAGAACGGCACTCAACCTCCGCCAGAAAGAATCGAAGCAATCAAAGAGTTTCCCAAACCTGAGAACATTCAGCAGCTCCGACGGTTCTTGGGGACTCTCAATTTTTATCGCAGATTCATTCCTAAGGCCGCTAAGGACCAGGCAATTTTAAATGGCTTACTCAGCGGTCCCAAAAGAAAAAAAAGGCTCCCATAACTTGGAACGCAGAACTGGAAGCAGCCTTCGCAAAATGTAAGGACAGTCTGTCTCGCGCAACTCTTTTGGCACATCCAAATCCAGAGGCAGACATCACTCTTACAACTGACGCATCCGATACAGCCATCGGAGTAGTCATTCAACAACGAGACGGAACAGAATGGCAACCATTAGCCTTTTTTAGTAAAAAGCTGAATCCGGCCCAGCAAAAATATAGCCCCTACGATAGAGAGCTTTTAGCAATCTATGCCGCTATCAAACACTACACATGCTAGAAGGAAGGATCTTTACGGTGTTCGCGGACCACAAGCCGATCACATACGCCTTTCGACAAGATCCACTACATATCTCTCCTAGGCAGGCACGACACTTGCAATATATCGGTCAGTTCACTACCGATATTCGTCATATCGCGGGTAAAGACAACGTCGTCGCTGATACCCTCTCACGAATCGAGGAAATTCAGTCCGCAATCAACTTAGAAAATTTGTCACGAGCTCAAGAGGAGGATACCGAGATAGAAGACATCTTAAAAGGGAACTCTTCTCTCAAATTGACAAAAGTATCAATCCTTGGAACGAGTGCAGCATTATATTGCGATACGTCAACCCCAATAGCACGTCCCTTCGTTACAAAAGAGTACAGGAGACAAGTGTTCCAATTACTGCACAGTCTATCGCATCCAGGAACCAAAGCGACGGCAAGAATAGTCGCAGAAAGGTACGTCTGGCCACGCATTAAGGCCGACTGCCAAGAATGGGCAAGAGCATGTCTCGCGTGCCAAAAATCGAAGGTCTACAGGCACAACCGATCGCCTTTAGGACAATTCGTCGGCCCTACCAAACGGTTCGAGCACATACACATGGACCTAGTTGGGCCTCTACCTATCTCAAAGGGTTATAGATACGGCCTTACAATCATCGACAGATTTACCAAGTGGCCTGAAGCCATACCGGTGGCAGACATATCCGCAGAGACAGTAGCCCAGAATCTCTTCACTCACTGGATCGCAAGATTCGGTACACCTACGCGGGTCACTACGGATCAGGGAAGGCAATTCGAGGCCGACCTGTTTCGTCAGCTTACTAGGCTAACAGGCACCACGCATATACACACAACAGCCTATCACCCCGCAGCCAACGGCATGGTCGAACGTTTGCACCGACAAATTAAAACGGCCATCAAATGCCACGAGACAGAAGCTTGGACTGAAGTATTACCCGTCGTCATGCATCCGAGCAGCATTTAAGGAAGATCTCCACGCAACTCCTGCAGAACTTGTTTACGGAGAAACCATGAGACTTCCGGGAGAGTTTCAACAAGAAACTACTCAAGCCAATGAAACGAGTGAATTCCTACTGAGACTCAGGAAGACGATGAAAAGTCTACGGCCACAACCAATCAAAAGACACGGGTCGCCTGCTATCTTCCAGCACAAAGACCTGGCAAACACAACTCACGTGTTCCTCAGGCACGATGCACCAACGCGGGCTCTGCAACCCACTTTTGACGGCCCCTATAAAGTCCTCAGCAAAGGCGAGAAGGTTTTTAAGTTACGGATTAACGCCAGAACCGTCCACGTAACTATTGACCGCCTTAAGCCTGCCTACATCTTGGCAGAGCAAGAAACAAACGACAATCCTCGTGAGACACTCCAGCTATCACAAGATACTCCAGCGGATGTTCCACCTACGGAAACCACAACTCGGAGTGGCAGTGTCACGGAAAACGGTACGTTTCCAAATCCCGACTTCAAAACAACGAAGGGGGTGATGTGGCGGCATGCGTCACCAATGGTGCACGCTTGTGCGGCGCCTGCATTACCGGCAGTTCGCGGCGACGCCGCTAGGCGTCGCATCGCCCGCGCATTCTCTCGAGTTCAAGATTCCGCATCGACGAGTATAAAGGGAGACCCCCTACGGAACCGAAGCAGATATTTTCAGGCGCTAGTCGCCAGGCTCACAGCGCGAGTCGCTAGCCAAACACACGGCGCTTGGTCGCCTGGAAGCAAGAGCGCTCGGACGCTGAGCTTACCCACGGCGCGAGTCGCCCGGCTACAGCGCAAGACGCTTGCCGATTTCCACGGCGCGAGTCGCCCGGCTACAGCGCAAGACGCTTGCTGATCTCAACGGCGCGAGTCGCCCGGCTACAGCGCTAGTCGCTTGCCGACAAACCTGACATAACTGCCAGCCAATAACGGCGCACGGCCGCCTGGCTAGGGCGCAAAACGCCAGCCAAAAGCGGCGCACGGCCGCCTGGCTAGGGCGCAAGACGCCAGCCAATAACGGCGCACGGCAGCCCACCTTTAGTGAAGCGAAGGCAGCAAACCTTCCACGGCGCACGATCACCTACGGTACAACTTTAGATCGTTCGAGGACTGTGCGACGTACAAACCCTTTTCGCGTGGTCGTCTAATCCTGGCGTCCCACGCTCCCGACAGCAAACCGACCAAAGGCAAGACGCCGCGTCTTTTTGAGGAACGATTCGCCTCTATTAAGAAGGATGAGGATCCTACTCGACGACGGCGGACCCGGCCACTACCGTTGCAGGCCATCCCATTAAGAAAGAGGGACATAACCTTGTCCTCTTACACATCCGGGGTAACTAGTGTAAGCAGCACATCCTCTGCCATAGATGTCCCGGCGCCTGCTAATCCCCCGAAGCGTTTCAAGGCCGACCCAATTAAGGTTACAACTAGCAGCGAGAAACGTACTCGCGACGCCTCAACTCTAACCGATCCAGAGCCGCTGATACGGGATGATACAGTCACATCCACGGTAGCAACCCAGACGGACACAGAGAGAGTTAAGGTCGATGCCTCGACACAAACAAAGCAACGAGGGGGATATCGGGTCAAATCTAAAAACACTGACACCTATAACAAATGTAAATAGACTGTAAATATAAGTAGTAGCGCCCATACCCAACATCTCCACAATACTTTTTTTTTACGTTCCACTTATAGAAAGATAAATACGCACCTAGAAAGTATTTTAAGGTGTTTACTGGATCGCCAGAGTGTACCGCGGAAGCCAGCCGTTCTTCCTATTTCCTCTTGTATGGAAATGGATGCTTTTGAAACTATAGACAACAATATCTACTTCGACGTCGTGAGTAGAAAGGAAAATTATACGCTCTTTCAGATTTTGATATTATATACATTTCACACACTCATTTTCTGTATTTCACACTTTGTTTTATAGGTGGCTTATTTACGTAATATTGGTGGTTTCAATCTAAAAGAAGCTGTGAATCTGTATTTAAAGGAAGAAATGAAAGATTCAATTACGCCGTTATTTACTTGGTGGGGTCGTGAAGGAAGCCAACGACCTTTATATAATTCTCGCCTTATCATGGCAATATACGGTAAGATTTTTTTATTTCTTTACGCATTCTTCTCAATATTTTTATACGTATGACAAATTGTAATTCTTTTTCAGAGGCTGTATCTAATAACCAACATTTTCAAAGACCGACGCGTTCTGATTTCCAAGCGCACATGCGAGAGGCTCTACGGACAGCGAAGGAGAGACAGCGGCACAGATTGCGAGGCCCACGTATTCAGATTGCCAACTCCAGGATTCGCCAGCAGTAATTTTGGAGCGACGAACGGCCCGAAAAAACAGAGCAAACGGACGAGTAAATAAAGTACGTAATAAAATTTCATTTTCTTCCTTACTTGTGCACTTCCTTTTGGAATAAATGCACACATCATCGCTGATTTGTATGAAATTTCTTCTTTAAAATTTTTCGTAATTGGTATAAATCTCTATTTTCGCACGCATGAATAATCATTAGCACCTCTGAGTGTGTCACGTACTGCAATCACTCATTGAGCAGCTAAGTAGCAATTGAATATGATTGGTTTTTATCTTTGAATCCAACAAATCATCAATTGTTACTTAGCCGCTTTGTAAGAAGTTGCAGTGCTAGATACGTTTATTAGGGTCTAGGCATTTTCAGAAATTTTAAATTTTTACACTATCTGTTAATACCATTAAAATATATTGGGTGCAGTCAATAATTCAACCGCTCAGTGAGTGCTTATTGAGCAGTTGTATTAGTGAATGCATCAATTCAATTGATCAGCTTCTGCACTCATAATACGCTTTGTTCTTTTATCACAACTACTTTTTTCTGTTTAGCTTCAAGGCGACGATCCATTGGTCACAACCAACGCCAACGCGAGAGGCCGATCTTCATAATCCCATTCCGAGTTCAAAACCCTGTTTACTTTTTTAATTTAATTTAATGCGTTTAGCAGAATAAAGTACTCACTATGCGTTTTGTTCCGCTGAACGCAATCATTTATATCATATATTTTTAGTTTATTTCGATATTTTTATTTTTATTACATATTGTTTCATACCTATGTTCCATTTTAATTTTAACGATTGAATATCGAAATCTAAGAAATATTCACAGATTGTTCCGGAACTAATTATAACAATTTAAAGCAATTGTTCTAAATTTTTTTAGGCTGCGTTTGGAAACATCACCCGAGTGCCCATGGGTATCATTTTATCTTTGTTATTTACCGACTGTTAAACAAGGATAAAATGATACCCGGGAACACTCGGGTGATGTTTCCGAACGCATCCTTACAGTGGAAAAATGTTATGTTTATTTTTTATATTTAGGGCCATTCTACAATACGTTGCAAATATTTCGTCGCAATCGCGAAGGATGGCAACTACTAGTTGAAAAGCGCTATTTCCGGTTGCGCTTGACGTTGCTGTTGCTGTTGCCAAAAAGAGTTGATCAACTTTTTGGCGACAACAAATAGCAATCGCAGCACGGAAATATTAGGTGGTTGCATTGAAACCCGCTGTTCGGCTATAGGTGTCTCTAGGTGTTTTACATACTTTACTACGGACAGATGTCGCTTATGTCATCTTGAAGGGTGACCCTGTGTCACTAACTTCCAGCCAAAAGACGCCATATTTACATAGTTGAGACACGTACCTCAAACGAGCAAGTTAAAAATGGACCGTGACAAGTTGTTTTTCTGATGTGTACTTCTACACTACTTCGATTTGAAAAAAAGTGCAGCTGAAACTCATCGATTGCTTACACAGACTAATGGTGAGTCTGCACCATCTGAAACTATGTATAGAGATTGGTTTCGACGTTTCAAAAGTGGCGATTGTGATCCTTATGACAAGCAACGACCAGGTCAGTCGAAAAAATTTGAAGATTCCGAATTGCAAAGTTTGTTGGATGAAAACTCTTCTCAAACACTTGAAGAACTGACTGAACAGCTTAACGTTGACAAGTCAACAGTATCCCGACGTTTGCATACCATGGGGAAGATACAGAAAGAAGGAAAATGGCTGCCACACGAGCTGAGCGAGAACGCCATTACGAATCGACTAAACATCACTATTTCTTTGTTTGCGAGGCTCAGAAAAAAAAGTTTCTTGCCGCGTATTGTAACTGGAGATGAAAAATGGATTTATTTCGACAACCCTAAACGCAGAAAATCATGGGTTGATCCTGGCCAACCATCAACATCGACGCCAAAACGGAATATCCATGGTCACAAAGCCATGCTGTGTATCTGGTGGGACATGGAGGGGGTAGTGCTTTATGAGTTCTTGAAATCCAAGGAAACGGTCACTGCCGAACGTTACCAACAGCAACTGGAGCGTTTGAACGATAATTTACGCTCGGCTCAACGTTGCATTGGCGATGACAAAAACACTAATGGAACTGGAATGGGAGGTCCTCCCTCACCCAGCGTATTCTCCGGACCTTGCCCCAAGTGATTATCACTTGTTCCGGTCTATGCAACACGCCTTAGAAGATACACACTTCCGTAATTACGAGGAAGTCCAAAAATGGATAGATGAGTGGATAGCGTCAAAAGACAGGGCATTTTTTTCGACGTGGGCATTTTTTCGATTCAGCTTTTGCCAGAGAGGTGGGAGAAAGTAGTAACATCCGAGGAAAAATACTTTGATTAAGGTAACCCAACAAGTTTTTACAAAATAAATGCTTCAAAATCGAAAAAAAAAACAGCGGGTTTCAATGCAACCACCTAATAATACTTTTCAACTAGTAGTTGTAATCCTTCGTGACTGGCGACGGAACATTTGCAACGTATTGTAGAATGGCCCTTATGTTCTATTTTAATTTTAACAGTCGATTATCTAAATGTAAGAAATATTTAGATATATTGCTCTGGAACTAATAATTTAGAACAATTGCTTTAAATTTTTTTCTTTTTTTAGTGGTTTAATGCGGGGTCTACAATGCGAGTCTCAGAGTCGCATTGTAGATCCCGCATAAGTGGTGTATAAAAGTCGAGGAAAAGTCGTATAAGGAGGAAGTGACGTTCCTCCGAGTAGCCACACACATTTTGAGGTGTAAATCCGACCGTGCAACTTCCTCGTGGTACACCTTGGATAGTGCTAATGCCGGCGGTGTAATTGGAAACTATTTTTAAAAGTAAAACAGTCTGTGTGTAACATTTCCTGTAATATTTCTTAGATATTCGACTTTTTATTTTAAGATATTCGACATGTATTTTGTCTAATTGTAATAAAATACTATTATATGTACATGTAAATATGTAAGTATGTGGTGTGTGTGTGGGTGTATGTGTGTGTGTGTAAATAGAAGATATGTTGCACAAAAAAAATTTTGTTTCAATAAAACTATTAAAATTTTATATATTTTACATTCAGCTATATCTTTATATTTTCCTAGCGATTAAATAAGAATTAAAAAATAATTGTATCTATATCGGTAAATTGTGATTGTATTAGGTTGTGTAATATATGAAAAGTTGATTTCTCATCATTCGCAAATTGATCAAGTGATTATAGTTGAGTGTTAAAAAATTCTGAGTTTTTTGGTGTCAACTTAAATTCTTGGTAACTTACCAAGAATTGTATCAACTTTTTAAGTTAACAGGAAAAAACTCAAAATTTTTTAACACTCAACTATAATCACTTGAGCGATCAATTTGCGAATGATAAAAAATTCAACTTTTCATATATTACGCAACCTAATAAGGTCAATGACTATCTCACAAAATTGTCTCACAAAAATTGTCTCACAAAATTATTAAATTACAAAATTGTTATTTTATTCAATCCAAGTGATATCTACCTCGAAAAAACCTAAATAACAAGTGGTATCTATTTAAAAAAAAAATACGTGAAATTATTTAATACTGCGCCAATTACAAAGAGAGAATATATATATATATATATATATATATATACCTTAACAAAATTATTATTATATCACGAAATTGCGTTACCAAACTCAATCCAAGTGATATATACCTTAACAAAATTATATCACAAAATTGTTTTACCTAACTCAACCTAAGTGATATGTTATTTCAAAAAAATATAAGAAATCTATAAATTACGCCAACTACAAAGAGAATATATATATTGCTTTGAAAAATAATTGTAGTGCAACTACTCTTAAAAAATAAAACAAAATTGTGTTACCTAACTCAACCCAAGTGGTATGTATCTTTGTATTCCTGAGGATCTTTCTATCAACCCAAGTGGTAGTAGTTTTAATTCTCCTTGATAAAATTATAATATTACAAAGAATCATTTAATCATTTTAATCACAAAGAATTAAAGAGGTAACATTATAAAATAAAAATATTTAATTAAAATAAAATAAATAAATTTTTCTTGTAAAAAACTTGGCGCTGCTTTTTTAAGATTAATCTAGACAAACTTGCATAGGTGCATAAGCATATGCATAAAGAGATGGATTGGTCTATTTCCTTTTGCACATATATATGAACCAATCAATTTCTTACGCTTATGTTTATGCGCGATGCAAATTTGTCTGGATAGACTTTAAAAAAGCAGCGCCAAGTTTTTTACAAGAAAAATTTATTTATTTTATTTTAATTAAATATTTTTATTTTATAATGTTACCTCTTTAATTCTTTGTGATTAAAATGATTAAATGATTCTTTGTAATATTATAATTTTATCAAGGAGAATTAAAACTACTACCACTTGGGTTGATAGAAAGATCCTCAGGAATACAAAGATACATACCACTTGGGTTGAGTTAGGTAACACAATTTTGTTTTATTTTTTAAGAGTAGTTGCACTACAATTATTTTTCAAAGCAATATATATATTCTCTTTGTAGTTGGCGTAATTTATAGATTTCTTATATTTTTTTGAAATAACATATCACTTAGGTTGAGTTAGGTAAAACAATTTTGTGATATAATTTTGTTAAGGTATATATCACTTGGATTGAGTTTGGTAACGCAATTTCGTGATATAATAATAATTTTGTTAAGGTATATATATATATATATATATATATATATATATTCTCTCTTTGTAATTGGCGCAGTATTAAATAATTTCACGTATTTTTTTTTTAAATAGATACCACTTGTTATTTAGGTTTTTTCGAGGTAGATATCACTTGGATTGAATAAAATAACAATTTTGTAATTTAATAATTTTGTGAGACAATTTTTGTGAGACAATTTTGTGAGATAATTTTTCGATTGAATTTACAAAATACATTGCGTGTACTTGGCACTTTTTTTTACCTTTTTTGAAAAAGGTAATTTTGTACTGATATCACCTATTTTGTAGTGTTAAGCAAGGATCTGCAAAACATTTTTATTTTTTATTTTTTAATTATTCACAAAATTAGCAATAACAACAAATACATAAAAATTAATAGGGTGAAAGACCCAATTACTGACAGTGTCCATATTACTGTCAATCAAAATTAAAATACTTTTTAAAATATGAAAACTATATCTTATATTATTTTATTAATTTTTAATAAAATCTTCAAGAAATCTGGTTGTTATTATAACAATAAACTGAAACTAAAAGCCAATCCACTAATTAAAAAAAATACTTAAAGTCCGAGAAACTCATTTTTCTGCTGAGTTACGTCCATTTTTATTAGTAGAGTAGATGAAAGTAGCTGCAAAGATTATCGATTATAGGCAAAATTTGAATAGTAAGTCTCACGGTAACACATTTTTCTGATAAAATAATGTTGAAATTAAAGAAAAAAATATATATATGGAATAAATTATTAATTTTTATAATATAATTATTCATGTCAGTAATATGTTCACTTTTTCGTGTTTTTCCTAATACTGTCAACAGTATTATGGACATAAATCCTAATACTGTCAACAGTATTATGGACATAAATCATGAAATGAACATAATACTGGCAGCTTGGTGAATGACAAAATAACCTCTAAACTTCTATGTCGACTTTGTTTTGATGGATAAGAGCGTAAACACGGATCATCGGAATACCTATCATTCTCACATATTAGATACCTATTATTCTCTTAAAATTTGCTTGACACACCTGGTGAGGTTGTCATGTAAGTATACTTAGGTATATACTTAGGTGAAACGAATATTCCCTCCGTTGTGCAAACCTTCGGCCGGCAGCAGTCGGGAATAAAAAGTTTGGTTAGAAAAACTACCAGTAATGTGTTCATCTGGTTGCCAGAATTAGGAACATAAAATTTAGAGGTTACCAGTATTAGGTGCAATTGAGCTTGGTCATTATTATATTAATTAAAAATTAAGAATCAATTTTATTTAAACTTTCTAATTTTATTTATAAAGTTTATAATTGGAGCAATCCGAAAAAAATATTTTAAAAAGATAAAGTATCATTGCTTGTATATATATATTAAATCAAATGTTACTGAATGCTTAATATGCCAGTAATTGGGTCTTTCACCCTAATATTTAAGTAAAAGTAAATTATACATTTCTCACAAAAATTGAAGGAACACTAAATTTATCTTTAAAAATAGGCAAAACTCGAGCAGCGGTAACTTTGTTAAAAATGAATAAAATTTAAATTTCAAGCTTAAAACCTCTACTTTCGAAAGGTTACTATTATTCGTCCAATTTTTATTATGTCTAGACATAATTTTAATTCAGCGGATTTTTATTATGTCATGACATAATTTTAATTCTGCCGCTAGGGAATTTTTAAGTCGATTCTTATGAATCAAGCTTGAATTTGATGTCTAGGTGTCCCAGGTTGCCGATAACGAGGTCCACATAGTGCGCTCCATAGTTTTCGGTGTCCAGGTGTATTAATACCTTGAATTCGATGTCCACGTGTTCCAGGTTGCCGATGACGGGTTCCAGATAGTGCGCTCCATAGTTTTCGGTGTCTAGGTGTAATAATACGTTGAATTCGATGTCTAGGTGTCCCACGTTGCCGATGACGAGGTCCACATAGTGCGCTCCGTAGTTTTCGGTGTCTACGTGTATTAATACCTTGAATTCGATATCTACGTGTCCTACATTCAGATTTAAAGTTATTAATACACCTAGACACCAAAAACTACAAAGCGCACTATGTGAACCTCGTCATCGGCAACCTGGGACACGTAGACATCGAATTCGAGGTATTATTACACCTAGACACCAAAAACTACGGAGCGCGCTATCTGGACCTCGTCATCAGCAACCTGGGACACCTAGACATCAATTTCAAGGTATTAATACACGTAGACACCGAAAACTACGGAGCGCACTATGTGGACCTCGTCATCGGCAACCTGGGACACCTAGACATCGAATTCAAGGTATTAATACACGTAGACACCGAAAACTACGGAGCTCACTATCTAGACATCGTCATCGGCAACCTGGGACACCTAGACATCGCATTCAACGTATTATTACACCTGGACACCGAAAACTACGAAGCGCACTATGTGGACCTCGTCATCGGCAACCTGGGACACCTAGACATCGAATTCAACGTACGATTACACCTGGACACCGAAAACTATGAAGCGCACTATCTGGATCCCGTCACCGGCAACCTGGGACACGTGGACATCGAATTCAAGGTATTAATACACGTAGACACCGAAAACTATGAAACGCACTATCTGGATCCCGCAATCAGCAACCTGGGACACGTGGACATCAAATTCAAAGTATTAATACACGTAAACACCGAATACTACGGAGCGCACTATGTGGACCTCGTCATCGGCAACCTGGGACACGTAGACATCGAATTCAACGTATTATTACACCTGGACACCGAAAACTATGAAGCGCACTATCTGGACCTCGTCATCGGCAACCTAGGATACCTAGACATCGAATTCAAGCTTGATTCATAAGAATCGACTTAAAAATTCCCTAGCGGCACTTTCTGCCAAGCGTAGGGTTCCTTCTTTTCCGGCAGCGGTGGTAATACGATGTAAGGATACGAAATCTCTCCAGATAAACATGAAGCAATTGACTCAATATGTATTATATATATACCTAATTTACCTAAATAGAAATCTTCCTCCTGACCGATAAGTCTATCGACCTAATTTAATTTACCTACTAGATCGATCGAAATACGCGCGCGATATCGAAACTGGCGATACCTGCGCCGCCAGTGTCGAAAAAGTGAAAGTGACGCGACTCCAGCCAATGACATGAGAGATGAGAGATGGTCGACGTATCTTACGTATCTTAATTAAAATTTTTCACATTTGGACTTTGCGTCGCTATATCTCCGCTCGTAGGGCACGTAGCGGAAATATTATAAGAAAAACCCCCCCCTAATTCGACCCCAAGCTATCGATCAAGCCTACTTAGAACTTGATCCGTTCACTCGTTATCGAGATCTCAACATCTCGGGTACTCGCAACCCGTCGCGTCGCGTAAAAGAGTCACGGTCGGTCTCGCTCCGCGTGTACTTGGCACGAGACACTACCGTGTCTCTTGATTTAAAATTTAAATGGCTATAAAACAGCAAATCTTGCTCAGTTTTTGTTATCAATTTGTCGTCAGATAACACTACACAAAGCTTGCTCAGTTTTTGCCGCCAATTTGTCGTTAGACAGCGCTGCGCAGATCTTGTGCAGTTTTTGCTACCAATTTGTCGTTAGACAGTGTTGTGCATTTCTTGCACGATTTTTTAGGACAATTTGTCGTCGAACAGCGCTACGCAAAGCTTGCCCGGTTTTTGCCGATTATTTGTCGTCAGACAGCGCTACGCAAAGCTTGCTCGGTGTTTGTCGACAATTTGTTGGCAGACAACGCTAGACAAAGCTTGCTCGGTATTTGCCGACAATTTATTGGCAGACAACGCTACACAAAGCTTGCTCGGTTTTTGCTGCCAATTTGCTGTCTGGTTATGTACACAGGCTTTGCTAGCAAAACACGAGCTTAAAGATGACACAGATGGCACCGGATTTGACACCAATCTTTGAACGAATTTGATGCCATCTTGGCGACAATTTGCTATCAAATTGCTTACTGGGAAGATATTACAATACCTGGTTCAAGTAAAGATACGTCGGATGATGTTGATGTTTGTGCTTCATAATATTTTTTTCATTACGGCAAGAAAATTCTTGTAACATCTCACATGATATTCTTTTGTATCACTTATATCAGGAGATAAAACAATGTCTTTATATAAAAATAAAGGCTCACGAGATTAAAAATCAATTAGAGATAAAGGAGCATCAAGCCGTAACAAGGTGTTAATGTATTCTATATTAATTAAAAATTACAGACGTTTCGGACCAATATAGGCCCATTCTCAGTGTCGTACAATTAAGTCAATTAACGCAGTTTGTTAAATTCGGAGGTTTGTGTGACCTCTTAAGTATGTTTCTGTAATTCTCTTGGTATAAATGTACAAAGTTAACCGACAGAAATCTAAAATGCGGAGTAATTAAATTATGTCTAATACAAGCTTTGATGAATTTAATGCGTAGTTGCGTCTTAGTATGAGTTTGAAAGAGTTTCGCGCAGTCTTTGACCAAAAATTCCTCCGCATCTTAGATTTCTGTTGGTTAACTCTGTACATTTATACCAAGAGAATTAATTTATTAAAGCAGAGAATAGTAGAAAGCATAAATACAGAGTATTCTTTGCTTTAATCAAAAGCACAAATTGTTGTCTGTTTTAATTGTGATCCTTTAAATTTGTAACGATGCGCCCCGAAACGCATCATTCCCGGCGAGCATCAGCCGGATGCCGCTCGGCCGAACACCCGCCGGGCGAGACAAGGCACGGTGTGCCCTTTTTTAAATACATTATCTCGCGTATAAGTCCGCGAACGGACTTACCGCGGCAACTGACTCGGAGCGCCGAGCGGTGCCGAAAACGGCCGAAAGCCGCCGAACGCAATCGCGGCGTCGCGACGCCGTATTTTCCGAACGCTCCGCCGCTCCATCCCGGCGCTCGCGATTGCCGTCGCGTATACCCCCGCCACACCGACACACCGCCGCGGGCATATAAACCGACGAATTGTTAGCAACAATTAGATTCCGCCGTGAGCCAGCAAACCGACCAGACCTGTTCTCCGCTGCTCACGGATCCCGCAATCCCCAAAGTCGAACAACCAGGAGTTAGAGAGGCATCTCTGGCTCTGCCAAGTGACGAATCTAGGCGGTTGACTCGATCTTCCTTCCGAGAACCTGTGACACCGGAGTGAACCAGGGTAAGAGAGCTCTTCTCTTACTCGCCAAGGATCTTGGCCACCCGGTGCCGCCTCTCGCCTGCGTATTCCGAGACGCCAGGATATAAAGAGTCATCTCGATATCTGCTAAGGATCTTAGCCGCTCGATCCCGCGCGTCCCGGCGCCGCGTGCGCTTACCGCCGCCGCTGGCCAAGCCTGCGCTTCCACCGCGATCACACCCTCGTGTGCCGCGAGCCCGCGCGCCCGCGATCTCTGTACACCGCTACCGTATCCGCATCCGCGACTTCCGCGATCTTTGTATATATCGTCGCCTCTTGCGCTCTCTGTATATACCGTCGACTCCCGCGATCTCTGTACACCGCTCCGAACTCCGCGATCTCTGCGTATCGCCGTTACCGTATCCGCACCCGCTACTTCCGCGATCTCTGTATATACCGTCGACTCCCGCGATCGCTGTACGTGCCTCCGACGCACCCGCGCTCTTTATACATAGCTCCGATGCACCCGCGCTCTTACTGTACACCACTTTACGCTTTATAGAATAAACTTGTTATATTGTTCGTTTTAACCGAGTCTTGTGTCTTCCTCCGCGTCTACTCCAAACCCTGACCAGCCGCGAGCTAGATCCGCGCTTCGGAAGCTAGGTTGTTTTAAATTTTTATCCCAAAACATTTTTCGAATAAATTTGGGTCACGTATTTGAATTACCAATTACATCTTGAACTGCAATCAAGGACTATTATTAATTTGTTCTACTGAATATAATATATCGATCAGATACTATGTTGTAAGAAGCGAAATTATATCCGTAAATTATCATTTCCTTACTTACTGACATTGTGATATTTTAAGTATTAATTAGAAACAAACGGAACATAAACAATGATTTTTTGGTATTTATGCATAAAAGGGGCCTCCTCTCCAATTTCAATGACCTTGACATATGTTGTCAAGGTCACCCTCCTGAGTGACCTTCAGAAGTTTTTAGCCGTCGGTCGTTATTCGTTAAAAGGTTATTAACAAAAAAAATTTGAAAAATATAGCAATTATTTTAAGTACTGAGAGGCATAAACGACTAATATTACGTTTTTTTTTTAAAGCAGAGAATACATTATTTCGCGAGAAAGTCGCTGCTTTACCAAAACACAACATTTAAAGCAGTAAATTGTTGATAAATTGAAGTCTTTTTGTTAAAGCAGAGAATACTTTATTTCGCGAGAAAGTCGCTGCTTTACCAAAACACAACATTTAAAACAGTAAATTGTTGAAAAATTGAAGTCTTTTTGTTAAAGCAAAGAATACTTTATTTCGCGAAAAAGTCGCTGCTTTACCAAAACACAACATTTAAAGCAGTAAATTGTTGATAAATTGTATATTGAATATATGTGAGTATTGGAAGGCATAAATGACTAATATATATGTCGAAATAGTTCACGCATATACTTTCCACGCGAGACGAGTTGTCACATGGGTTTGTGGCGCGCTTTACAAGCTCGTTTAAGAAGAGGTGGTATTAAAGAAGATAAAGTTAGTCGATCATCTGTGTGAATATTTGTGGCGATATACAATAAACGAGCTTGTAAAGCGCGCCACGAACCCATGTGACAACTCGTCTTGCGTGAAAAGTGTATGCTTGAACTATTTCGACATATATATTAGTCATTTATGCCTTCCAATACTCAAAATAGCTGCTATATTTTCCAAACTTTTTTTTGTTAATAACTTTTTAACGAATAACGATCGACGGCTAAAACCTTCTGAAGGTCACTCGGGGTATTGACCTTGACAACATATATCAAGGTCATTGAAATCGGAGAGGAGGCCCCTTTTATGCATAAATACCGATTTTTTTTTCTCAGAATCTGTTTTACTACACAAAATAGCTACACAAAATATTTACCAAAAATTTTGTTGTTATTGCTAATTTTGTGAATAAAGTTAATATTTTTAACAATAATAAAACAAAGGGCTTGCGAACCAGCAGGTTGTTTATGCTATCGTGTATATTTCAAACAAAATAAGGACAAACGTTTCGGCCATAACTGTGGCCTTCTTCAGTGTATCAACTAGTCGTTAAAATTTAAAACATCCCCTCTTTTTTACAATAATAAAAACGCCATTCGCTTACAAAAATCAAATTAACGCATCCTCTTCCATTAATTCAACCGCCATTCGCTTACATCGTCAATACAATCGTCGTCTCAAGTCCGATCACAGCTCGTCGACGTATCATCGTGTCTAGTACTTAATTTGAGCCTTCCCTGAGTCAATCGAGAACGAATCCGTCTCTACTTTGTCCCCACATTGCAGGTCACTGGTTAGGAGGGACTGAGGTTGAATATCCTTATGCGAAATATTAAATTTAGTGTTGAATTCAACGTATCAAGCCAAATTATTAAGTACCTTCAACCGTAGAACCGCTCCTCGAGAGACACATGTTAGGCTGTGTTCGGTCAGACGTCAAATGCGAGAGTCAGAGAATTATCGAGAGGAACATGTGGAGGGGACTGCGTATGGTAGGGGAAAGAAACCTTGGTGGGAATCAGGAAGGCGGGAGAGCGTTAAGGATCGGGAGATAAGCCTCTGGCAATAATTCCGTGTCACTATGTTTATTAAGACCGTCGCTCTGTCTTTTAATATGCAGCATTTCAGAGATGAGACGTTTATTATATATAGGTTCATTGTCTAAGATTTTTACTCCTTCCCAATCTAATCTGTGATCCGTTTTAAGGCGATGCTCAGTAATGACTGAAGGAGATCCGCTTCTCTTCATAATGTCAGATCTATGCTCTTTGATCCTGGTTTTAAGCTGTCTTTTCGATTGCCCTACATAAGTGGCCTCACAATCGACACAACTTATCTTATACACTATTCCACAGTGTGCCGATTTTTCTAATATATCCTACCCGTCGTGATGAACTTGTTCAACTTGAACGGAATCGTGAAAGCCGGGCGGAAATTAATATTTTTGGCTAACGTCGTAAAGCCATCCGAAATGGATTTTATATACGGAATAGTAAAATTAGAGAAGTCTTAATAGATTGACTGTTAGGTTGTGTATTATGAGCAAGGAATTTAATCCTTCTTCTGATCGTAGAAAAAATGAAGCCAAGCGGATATCCATTATTAAGTAATGTATTAATCGTATCTTCTAAATTTTTCTTATGAAACTGTGGGTGGGACAGAGAGATGATCTTATCTGTAAGGCCGTATATTACGCCTCTTTTGTGACAAAGAGGATGGTTCGAATTGAAATTTAAATATCTGCCAGAGTAAGTAGGCTTGTGGAAATGGTCGAAAATAATCCTCTCATCCTCTATTACAATGGTAACATCCAAAAAATTAAGTCTGCCCTCCCGTCCGATTTCACACGTAAATTGCAACCGTTCATGCAATGAATTAAAGATCTCCAAAGTGTTCTCGATCTCGTTACATGGAGCATCCATTGCAATGTCGTCAACATATCGAAAATAGAATTGTGGAACATAATTAAGTTGTGAGATTGCAATCTGCTCTAGGTCACACATGACCATATCCGCCGCTATCGGTGATAGGGGAGAGCCCATTGGACTGCCAAAAATTTGTTTGTAGAATTTGTTGTTAAAAGAAAAATATGTCGAGTTAAGAATCAGTCGGATTGCAATTGTGAATTCATCCAACGGAATGTCTGTGAGTTTCAAAATCTCATTCCACCTTTTTGTTACACTATCTACCACCAAGTCTGTTGGAACATTGGTAAACAGTGAAACGACATCCAATGATATCAATGTACAATTAAAGTCGAACGGCTTACCATTTAATTTGTTAATCAAATGGTAGTTGTTTTTAATATGGCTAGGAGATCTCGAAACACCTTTAGACAAAATTTCATGTAAACAGCAAGCAAGCATATACAAAGGGCTGTTAATGGATGATACAATTATTCTAAGAGGATTGCCTGGCTTGTGAATTTTTGGCAATCCGTAAGCTCTTGGTAGGATTCCGTCCGTACAATTAAGTTTTTTGTACATGGAGTGATCAATATATCCCTTATTCTTCCATCTTGTTATTAAAGAGTGTAACTCGCTCGAGAGTTTTTTTACCGGATCTTTTTTAATTACTTCGTAGAAGGAAGTATCCGAGAGTGATGACTCCATGTTCCTAACGTATTCGACCTTGTCCAAAGCCACCGTGACACTGCCTTTATCAGCTCTTGTGAAAAGAATTTCTGGATGTTCCTTAATAAACTTTTTCGTGGAATTAATCCATCCCAAAATCAATTTGTCGTTCTTAGTAACCGTAAGTTTTTTGTTAGTGATTTTATTAAGTAAAGATACCGATTCGTTTCTGACCGTCCCTCGGATGGATTCTTGGCATTTGTTAATGTTACCCTCTATATGCTTTATAAACTCAGTAATCAATTTAGGAATTTCGAGTTCATTAATCGGAACCCCGAACCGTTCCCCCAATTGTAACAGGTAGACTATTTCATCCGGGGTTGTGTATGTGCTTAGATTGCGAAACCAACCATGCTGAAGAGAATCTAAAGAAGATTCTTGTTTGAAATTATTAGCCTGAAGAATAACATGACATACATTAGGCCCCGGATTGTTAAAAGAAATTTTTTTCCTCGGAATGTCAGAATCCACCAAGTTTACCTCGTCAGAACAAAAATAATTAATATCACCTATCATCGATTTTTTAAGTGTGTTAGAGCTTTTTGTCAGCCAACTTATTTTTTTGTCAACTCTATCCTTTCGGCTGTGCCACAGTTGACTTTCGACAACTTCCTGGCGAGCAAAGAAAGCATTCCCGATCCCCGGAGGAAATACATTGGAGATCAACTTGTAAACTCTGTACATATCATGTCTAACGCACTGTAAACTCTTGTACGCATCACTCAGTTCAAGCCTTAGAATGGATAGACCGTACTTGTGAGTGATCGTGAGTGATCGTGATTCATTGCATGAACGGTTGCAATTTACGTGTGAAATCGGACGGGAGGGCAGACTTAATTTTTTGGATGTTACCATTGTAATAGAGGATGAGAGGATTATTTTCGACCATTTCCACAAGCCTACTTACTCTGGCAGATATTTAAATTTCAATTCGAACCATTCTCTTTGTCACAAAAGAGGCGTAATATACGGCCTTACAGATAAGATTATCTCTCTGTCCCACCCACAGTTTCATAAGAAAAATTTAGAAGATACGATTAATACATTACTTAATAATGGATATCCGCTTGGCTTCATTTTTTCTACGATCAGAAGAAGGATTAAATTCCTTGCTCATAATACACAACCTAACAGTCAATCTATTAAGACTTCTAATTTTACTATTTCGTATATAAAATCCATTTCGGATGGCTTTACGACGTTAGCCAAAAATATTAATTTCCGCCCGGCTTTCACGATTCCGTTCAAGTTGAACAAGTTCATCACGACGGGTAAGGATATATTAGAAAAATCGGCACACTGTGGAATAGTGTATAAGATAAGTTGTGTCGATTGTGAGGCCACTTATGTAGGGCAATCGAAAAGACAGCTTAAAACCAGAATCAAAGAGCATAGATCTGACATTATGAAGAGAAGCGGATCTCCTTCAGTCATTACTGAGCATCGCCTTAAAACGGATCACAGATTAGATTGGGAAGGAGTAAAAATCTTAGACAATGAACCTATATATAATAAACGTCTCATCTCTGAAATGCTGCATATTAAAAGACAGAGCGACGGTCTTAATAAACATAGTGACACGGAATTATTGCCAGAGGCTTATCTCCCGATCCTTAACGCTCTCCCGCCTTCCTGATTCCCACCAAGGTTTCTTTCCCCTACCATACGCAGTCCCCTCCACATGTTCCTCTCGATAATTCTCTGACTCTCGCATTTGACGTCTGACCGAACACAGCCTAACATGTGTCTCTCGAGGAGCGGTTCTACGGTTGAAGGTACTTAATAATTTGGCTTGATACGTTGAATTCAACACTAAATTTAATATTTCGCATAAGGATATTCAACCTCAGTCCCTCCTAACCAGTGACCTGCAATGTGGGGACAAGGTAGAGACGGATTCGTTCTCGATTGACTCAGGGAAGGCTCAAATTAAGTACTAGACACGATGATACGTCGACGAGCTGTGATCGGACTTGAGACGACGATTGTATTGACGATGTAAGCGAATGGCGGTTGAATTAATGGAAGAGGATGCGTTAATCTGATTTTTGTAAGCGAATGGCGTTTTTATTATTGTAAAAAAGGGAGGATGTTTTAAATTTTAACGACTAGTTGATACACTGAAGAAGGCCACAGTTGCGGGCCGAAACGTTTGTCCTTATTTTGTTTGAAATATACACGATAGCATAAACAACCTGCTGGTTCGCAAGCCCTTTGTTTTATTATTGTTATTCTAAGCGAACACTATATACTAATTGTTTAATATTTTTAGACACCAAGGTGTAAAATCAACTTCTGTCATAATATAATGGACTCGATTCAACTAATATTTTAGCATACTTGCCTACAATACGAATTGCGATACAGATCACTTTCTCGTTCTCTTCTTTTACTACGTTTATGTGAGCGTTACTTCTGTAGTAACTTAGATAATTCACTCGTTTACAGGGAATGAATTATCGTAAGTTACCACAGAACCCCGTTTACGCGGAGGAATTATCGTAAGTTACTGCAGAAGTAACGCTTGCGTAAACATAGTATGATAGCGTGCTGAACCGGCTGAACGCACTATCTGCACTGAGCGCAGAACGCACACGTACATACATATACTGTCACTGCGACAGTGCACTGCAGTGCACGGTCTGCACGGGTATCACTGCCCTCTTTTGTCAAAAATGGGAAAGTGACATTTCTGTCGCCATTTTTGTCCGACGACAACGACGACGGACGACGACGACGTGGACGTTTCTTAAAATGTAATTTTCAGATTCGGACTTTGCGTCGCAATATCTCCGCTCGTAGGGCACATAGTGGAAAAATAAAAACACTTTTATTATATAAATTTGATCCAAGCTATCCATTAAGCCTAGTTAGAACTTGATCCGTTCACTGATTATCGAGATCTCAAAATCTCGGGTACTCGCAATTCGTCGCGTCGCGTAAAAAATCCACGGTGCGGTCTCGCTTCGCGTATATTTGACGCGAGACACTATCGTGTTTCTTGATCCTTGAGTTATAATTGTTAGCATTATTTTTCTTCAATATTATTGATAATGTTAGTTAAAAATTATTTTAAAAAAGCTTGTATTTGTAGAGAAAAAGAGAAAAGAGTACTTACGCCTTTGGTAACAAGATAATATGCCATATCGGTTGCAAGCATATCAGATGTCAAAGCATTCTTACAATCTTCTCTATTTATTTTCAAGGTACCTAATGCTTTCTCAGCAATATGGAACATTTGATATAACGTATCATATGTATAAAATAACATCTCTTTATCTTCTTGAAGATCTTTGTTGTATGTTGATGGAATTCCTTTCAGTGTTATCATAAATCCGGTACACTAAAATTATAATATTATACGAATAAATACATTTTTTAAATATTTCTTCAAAATAGAACAAGAAGTTTGAGTCGCCAGTAGATAATTAAAAATTACTAAAGATGTTGTAATCGACCCAACTGGCCAAATTTATTAATCGAAAAACGCTACGTTTCGACCGAGGATCCGGTCCTTTTCAAGCGTGTATACAAAACTCACAAATGTCGATTAGTCAAGCATAATGCCCTAACTACACCGAATCTAAAAGCTAAACGACACAAAATTAATTTGCAATTAAGTGAAAATTATATCAATATTATACGAAACAGAAACTTACATATTTGTGCGTCGGAATCTAAGTAATAACAAATTTGTTAAACGGTATATTTCGTGAAATGTTTGTAACATGACATAGCAGTGCGGTGGTACAATTTAGACTGATGAACCTGACAATTATAAACAGACTGGTGCCGTAAACAATAAAAGGCAAGAACATAGAGAGGGAAGCAGCGGAGAGGAGAGACCAGCTATATTTCTTTTATGATATGTTCGTAGAGAACGTTAAGATTCTCCGTGTCCTTTTGCAAATTGATGGTGTCGTCAAATTTTTTAATAAAAAACATCTCCGCTATTTCTCTCTTTCTGGTCTGTCCTTCCTTATGTAATATTTCAGGTTTTCCCCAGTCAAAATCATGCCCATAGGATATTCGGTGTTCACTCACTACAGAAAGATTGCTAGCGTGTTTTCTAATATCGCTCTGGTGTTCCCTGAGACGCGTACACAGATGCCTTTTAGTCTGCCCTATATATGTGGCCCTACAATCCCTGCAGTTAATTTTGTACACTATGTCAGTTTGTTTTAGGTCGTTAATTCTGTCTTTGCCCCGTCTTATTAAGCAATCAAGTTTTTTAGGAACCGTGTATAAGGTAGTGATGTGGAGTTCATTTAAAGTACGGCAAATGCTATCACTCAACGTTTTTATATAGGGTAAAGGTATGCAGTTTTTAAAATCAAAAGTTGTGTTATTGTCAGTGGGAGTATTAAGTGTGTTGTTACGTGTTTTGAGAGTGTTTAGACGTTTGGCAATGTGTTTATTAACGATTGGTTTAGGAAAACTGTTGTTGTTCAAAATTTCTTTAATTATCTTAATATTGCCATCGTGGAATTTTTCATTAGAAAGTAAAACCGCGCGATCAACCAAGCTAGTAATAGTGTTCAATTTGTATTTTAAAGGATGGTTAGAATGAAAATTTATGTAACGTCCAGAGAACGTCGGTTTTCGATACCAATTGGTTATTAATAAGTTGCCATTCCTAATTACAGTCGTATCCAGGAAGTTGAGTGACGCATTCGTTTCAATTTCATAAGTGAACCTAAGTCTAGGATGATATCCGTTGAAAACTTTTAAAATCAAGCCCACACTTGTTTTGGGAATCACCGCAAAAATGTCATCGACATATCTAATGAATATCCGGATGTTAAAATTCAAAAGGCTTAGGCAATGCGTCTCTAAGTCATCCATGACAATATCAGCGACGACCGGCGATAAAGGAGATCCCATGGGGCTGCCGAAGATTTGTTCGTAAATTTCGCCGTTAAAACTAAAACTAGTGGACGATAAAATAAGATCAATTGCGTGTAAAAACTGTGATAAATTGAGGTCAGTCTTGCTAGAAATATAGTTCCACCTTTTTTCAATTCCCTTTAATACTAAATCTTTAGGGATGTTCGTAAATAGTGCCGTGACGTCAAGTGAAATAAGTGTTTCGTCATCATTAATATTCATGTTGTTTATAAACTTCGCAAAAGACCAACTATCTTTTATGTGCGATTTCGGTTTCGGGATCGACGTATGTAAGGTCTTTTGGAGGAGACTAGCCACGTTATAGAGCGGGCTACCCAACGCTGAGACAATAATACGTAAAGGGAGGCCGGCCTTGTGAACTTTCGGCAGTCCGTAGGCTCTCGGTAGATTTCCATTGGTGCAATTGAGTATTTTGTATGTACAGTCACTGATGATGCCATTGTCAAGCCAAGATTTGACCAATTCATGAATTTTAGATGTAATTTTATTTATCGGATCTTTTTTCAATTTTTTATAAGTGTCTTGGTCTCCAAGCGCTTCAGTCATTTGGTTTACATATGCGTTCTTATCCAAAATGACAGTTACTTGGCCTTTGTCAGCCTTGGTGACAAGGACATCATCATTATCACGCAAGAATTTTTTACAAGCAGTAAATTCTTTCGTGAAAAATCTGTCAATATGGTTAACATGTTTATTCAAACTCAGAAACTTATGCAGCGAGTTGGCAATCGAACGGCGGGTATTCTCTACCAAGTTTTTCGGAATTTTGTATGTGTTAAATTCGAAATTTTTAATAATGTCCAGAGAGGAGCACAAGCGATCTTTTCTCTCTCTCGGATTGGTGGGCAAAGCGAAATTACCGCCCAAACTTAAAAAATTTAATACGTTAGATGGTAAAGATTTACTACTCGCATTAATAATCCATTTACTGCGATCAATGTTTAAAAAGGAGTTATAAAAAGTATTTTGCTTAGTCATAATTATGTTCAATTTACTAATTAATCTAAATCTCGTTTCCTCGTCATGTCGATCGATGGTGTAAGTATTAAATGTATAAAAGTTTTGAATTACGTCATTCGGTAAAATAGAGGCAAGTGTATCCTCGATTTTCTTAACATTAGATCGCAGAAATTTTAAATCGAAGTTAATATCTTTGATTTCAAGGTTAAGTATGTTTCGTTGGTAACGTTTTTTCAGGATGTTGAACTTGCGAGTTGCACTGTTGCTTTGGAAGATGATGTTGAATCTCAGAGTGTGTATATGTGGAGGTAAGACGTCGTCTCTCCTACATCGGAGCAAAAAAGTCAGTCGATGTCTTAGTGAGTTGATCTTGATCTTCGTATTAATCCAAGACTTTAACAGTCGCGTGGTATTATATCCAAATTTCCTTGTAATAGATTCGAAATATCCTTCATCTCGGTTAATTATCTACTGGCGACTCAAACTTCTTGTTCTGTTATTAACACACACCTTTGACCTCAATAATGGTGTCCAACCGAGATGAAGGATATTTCGAATCTATTACAAGGAAATTTGGATATAATACCACGCGACTGTTAAAGTCTTGGATTAATACGAAGATCAAGATCAACTCACTAAGACATCGACTGACTTTTTTGCTCCGATGTAGGAGAGACGACGTCTTACTTCCACATATACACACTCTGAGATTCAACATCATCTTCCAAAGCAACAGTGCAACTCGCAAGTTCAACATCCTGAAAAAACGTTACCAACGAAACATACTTAACCTTGAAATCAAAGATATTAACTTCGATTTAAAATTTCTGCGATCTAATGTTAAGAAAATCGAGGATACACTTGCCTCTATTTTACCGAATGACGTAATTCAAAACTTTTATACATTTAATACTTACACCATCGATCGACATGACGAGGAAACGAGATTTAGATTAATTAGTAAATTGAACATAATTATGACTAAGCAAAATACTTTTTATAACTCCTTTTTAAACATTGATCGCAGTAAATGGATTATTAATGCGAGTAGTAAATCTTTACCATCTAACGTATTAAATTTTTTAAGTTTGGGCGGTAATTTCGCTTTGCCCACCAATCCGAGAGAGAGAAAAGATCGCTTGTGCTCCTCTCTGGACATTATTAAAAATTTCGAATTTAACACATACAAAATTCCGAAAAACTTGGTAGAGAATACCCGCCGTTCGATTGCCAACTCGCTGCATAAGTTTCTGAGTTTGAATAAACATGTTAACCATATTGACAGATTTTTCACGAAAGAATTTACTGCTTGTAAAAAATTCTTGCGTGATAATGATGATGTCCTTGTCACCAAGGCTGACAAAGGCCAAGTAACTGTCATTTTGGATAAGAACGCATATGTAAACCAAATGACTGAAGCGCTTGGAGACCAAGACACTTATAAAAAATTGAAAAAAGATCCGATAAATAAAATTACATCTAAAATTCATGAATTGGTCAAATCTTGGCTTGACAATGGCATCATCAGTGACTGTACATACAAAATACTCAATTGCACCAATGGAAATCTACCGAGAGCCTACGGACTGCCGAAAGTTCACAAGGCCGGCCTCCCTTTACGTATTATTGTCTCAGCGTTGGGTAGCCCGCTCTATAACGTGGCTAGTCTCCTCCAAAAGACCTTACATACGTCGATCCCGAAACCGAAATCGCACATAAAAGATAGTTGGTCTTTTGCGAAGTTTATAAACAACATGAATATTAATGATGACGAAACACTTATTTCACTTGACGTCACGGCACTATTTACGAACATCCCTAAAGATTTAGTATTAAAGGGAATTGAAAAAAGGTGGAACTATATTTCTAGCAAGACTGACCTCAATTTATCACAGTTTTTACACGCAATTGATCTTATTTTATCGTCCACTAGTTTTAGTTTTAACGGCGAAATTTACGAACAAATCTTCGGCAGCCCCATGGGATCTCCTTTATCGCCGGTCGTCGCTGATATTGTCATGGATGACTTAGAGACGCATTGCCTAAGCCTTTTGAATTTTAACATCCGGATATTCATTAGATATGTCGATGACATTTTTGCGGTGATTCCCAAAACAAGTGTGGGCTTGATTTTAAAAGTTTTCAACGGATATCATCCTAGACTTAGGTTCACTTATGAAATTGAAACGAATGCGTCACTCAACTTCCTGGATACGACTGTAATTAGGAATGGCAACTTATTAATAACCAATTGGTATCGAAAACCGACGTTCTCTGGACGTTACATAAATTTTCATTCTAACCATCCTTTAAAATACAAATTGAACACTATTACTAGCTTGGTTGATCGCGCGGTTTTACTTTCTAATGAAAAATTCCACGATGGCAATATTAAGATAATTAAAGAAATTTTGAACAACAACAGTTTTCCTAAACCAATCGTTAATAAACACATTGCCAAACGTCTAAACACTCTCAAAACACGTAACAACACACTTAATACTCCCACTGACAATAACACAACTTTTGATTTTAAAAACTGCATACCTTTACCCTATATAAAAACGTTGAGTGATAGCATTTGCCGTACTTTAAATGAACTCCACATCACTACCTTATACACGGTTCCTAAAAAACTTGATTGCTTAATAAGACGGGGCAAAGACAGAATTAACGACCTAAAACAAACTGACATAGTGTACAAAATTAACTGCAGGGATTGTAGGGCCACATATATAGGGCAGACTAAAAGGCATCTGTGTACGCGTCTCAGGGAACACCAGAGCGATATTAGAAAACACGCTAGCAATCTTTCTGTAGTGAGTGAACACCGAATATCCTATGGGCATGATTTTGACTGGGGAAAACCTGAAATATTACATAAGGAAGGACAGACCAGAAAGAGAGAAATAGCGGAGATGTTTTTTATTAAAAAATTTGACGACACCATCAATTTGCAAAAGGACACGGAGAATCTTAACGTTCTCTACGAACATATCATAAAAGAAATATAGCTGGTCTCTCCTCTCCGCTGCTTCCCTCTCTATGTTCTTGCCTTTTATTGTTTACGGCACCAGTCTGTTTATAATTGTCAGGTTCATCAGTCTAAATTGTACCACCGCACTGCTATGTCATGTTACAAACATTTCACGAAATATACCGTTTAACAAATTTGTTATTACTTAGATTCCGACGCACAAATATGTAAGTTTCTGTTTCGTATAATATTGATATAATTTTCACTTAATTGCAAATTAATTTTGTGTCGTTTAGCTTTTAGATTCGGTGTAGTTAGGGCATTATGCTTGACTAATCGACATTTGTGAGTTTTGTATACACGCTTGAAAAGGACCGGATCCTCGGTCGAAACGTAGCGTTTTTCGATTAATAAATTTGGCCAGTTGGGTCGATTACAACATCTTTAGTAATTTCTTCAAAATTGTTTATCTATAAAATATTCTGAAATTAATAGAAAAAACTAAACATGTATTATAATTTCTTATAAAGTTAAAAAATTATAATACCATTAATAATTTTGACAATTTTAGTAGTACAATTTTACAAATAAAAGTATTACGAATAAATGATTTACATAGGTTGTAAATAAAGTAGCAACACTGTCATAAGACGCATTTGGTAACTTTAATATTATTATTAATCAATCTAAGCAAAATGGAGCGTTGAGCCGTAACAAGGTGTTGGTGTTCATACATTCTATACTTTAAGTAAAGAAGTAACGAATTATAATGTACATACTGTACATATACATATATTCCAACTTAATAGACTGCGCGCCGCAAATTGTCGGACTTGAAACACAGCTATCTTGGAACATTAATACCCTTCCCTCCCCCGGAATTAAATCGACGCGATTTTTTGCAATAAATTCTTTGCAGTTTTTTAAACAATTAAATCGCGTCGATTTAATTCCGGGGGAGGGAAGGGTATTAATGTTCCAAGATAGCTGTGTTTCAAGTCCGACAATTTGCGGCGCGCAGTCTATTAAGTTGGAATATATGTATATGTACAGTATGTACATTATAATTTGTTACTTCTTTACTTAAAGTATAGAATGTATGAACACCAACACTTTGTTACGGCTCAACGCTCCATTTTTCTTAGATTGATTTGTAATCATGTGAGCCTTTATTATTATATTTAATATTATTATTAACCAATCGAGATGCTAGATGTATTCATTGTATGTACTGTTACGTCTTTTTATGCCCGGTATCACGCCCAGGACGCACGACAGATCAAAAGAGGTTAGGGAGAGAAGGATGGCAGGCCTCTCCGACGGTTCTCTCACACAGTCCGACGATTAGGCTCGACTCCAAAGTTGGACGCCAGACGCGTAATCTCGCGTCCATTAATTCATGCTAAGATCGCGAAAACCCGCAAAGAAACATGAAAACGCAATTAATCCGGCGTGCGAGAGATCGGCCAGCTCGACCTAACGGCTATGGGCGGAGTTGATGAAGGGCAGCGCAAGATTCGGTGGGGTGACGCGTAAATTACACACTCAGATATTTAATAATAATCAATAACAGGTTTATTGTTACTCGGCAGTACTATGAAATCGAATGGTAAAAAGAATCATTGAACAGCGGAAGTCAGAAATGAAATTGAGTCGGATTATAATTATTAAGTAAAGCAGACATTAAATGGTATTAAAGAGGTTGAATTAACAGAATTAGATAATGTAACGTGAAAGAACATTAATTTCGAAATCTAATTAAACACAATAGGAGTAAGCGTAAAATAACAAAGTAAATAGAACTTAATATGGAACGTAAATTAGAATTACATATAATGGAATGAGAAACAAAAAATATGCTCGAATACGAAGTAGTAGAAGTAAGCGCGAAATAACAAAGTAAATAGAACGTAATATTGAAGATGAAATATTATTGAAATCGTGCGGCGCCACGCTCGGCGCGCAAAGACTCGACGTCCGAAACCGCGAAAGAATTCTATCGCCAAGATGTAATATGCTCGCGGTAGGCGCGAGACTCTAAACCTAACGCGAACTATAGTACGACTATTAACACGAGGGTATAACGTGCGCGAGAACACTCAGGACGACGCAAAATATAATACGCAAGGACACGCAACATAACGCAGAATACAGCACGCGAGTACAATGAATAAACGAAGACGTTGAACATGGAATAGCGCGCGAGAAGAAACCGGATCTAACGTAATTAGCACACGCGAAATCTATCACGCGACAACACAAATTACGACACACAATAATACGCGCAATAATACACGCAGTCGCGAGCACGAAGAACGCGAGAAAGATTCGCGATTCCGAAATCAGTCGCCCGCGTTCCTCCCGCGATCTCCAGGAGCCTGTAATGTTAATCCGCGATCCCCTGCAGCCAACGAGACTATCCTGGGGCCCCTCGCTCTCGATGTCGACCACCAACACCAAAATTATGCCGTTCCGGCAGCTATCACTAATTATATTCACGAGTCGGCACCTGAGCGAGAGCGCGACCCGGAGGGCGGTGTCGTGGCTTTACATACAACAAAAGTTTGAGGCAACCTCACCAAAATCCGCTCCTCTCTTTCAATGGCTCGTTTCCGGGCTCGGGCTCCGGCAGCTGATGGCTCGATAGCCGGCTCGTTAGCCGGGCGTGATTTCAAGATGCGCAATTACGCCGGAGGACGACCAGGGAGTAATCGCGAAAATTCGCTCAATAGCGGAATCGATGACGCGCCCCACCCGGGGCGTGCGCGGCCCTTCGGCGCGGGCCAATTAGGGGCGGATTCGCGGGCTCGTGACATATCCTTGCGCAGGGCTGTCGGCAGCAGATCCTGCGGGGGTGTTCTATGGCCCCTCGCTTTTGCAGCGGCCTCTCGGAATCCTTAAGCAGCGGTCAGGACACGCTGATTCCTCCGTAATGCTCCCTTGTGACCCGGGGGTGCTGGCCAGCCACCCCCGGAGCCCGGTTATTGCCGTGGAGGTTAGCCGGGGAAACTCGTTCTCTCCCGGCGGCGGGGCCCTGCTGTTTCAAGCTCCGTTCGCTGCCGTACCACGCGCCGCGCGCGTTTTCCTGCGCCCCCTGCTCGCTCGGCTGCCCGCGAGCTTCGCTAATAGCCGCCTCCGTCGATCGATTCCTCGTCTCGGTCCTCTCCAAACTTCTGGATCCTCTACCTCCCAACGGGAATGTCCATATTTCGCCTCGGTGAGGTGCCAAAGCATAATACAAAGAAAAGAAAAAGATCAGAAATCGGAAACGCGACTCACTTAGACCCCTGGAGATTTCGCAATCGACTCCCTGGACCGTTCTCGGGCGCGAAACCCGCGCCCTGTGACGGCGGCGGGGACGCTGCCACGATGCAGCGAAACTGCAACGTCACAGTACATGTGCATAAGACGCACAGTTCATTCTATCAAGTAACCTCATATGGAGAAGTCGTCAAATACAACATCTACATGTGTAACGCCCTAAAGCTAAAATATATTTATAAGACAATATTTAAATAACGATCCTGGATCGAGATCCAGGTTGCAAAAGATAAAACTACAAGTGACTGTTAAGGCCTAACAGTTACTTGCATAGTTACATAACAATATGCATATAAAAAATTGTCGCATTGCTATCAGGACGCTCGTAAAATACGATTGGCTAATTTTTCTTATGTACATAGTTATACAACTATGTAAGTCTGGATAACCTCTTATCGTAATCTTCGGGAATTCTATGATTACAGTACCTTATCATATCGGATTATCGCAAAATAGGTCAGCGCCTTCATACTTTAGGATGTCACATACAGGCGTTGTATTTGACAACTTCCTCACATAAATCCTCACTTAATAAAATGAGTTGTGTCGCCTTATTTGAATGTACAGTAAATGCTATTGACATCCCTATAGATAAATAGTAATACTTGAGTTATCAAATATTTATTTTATGACAGTGTTGTCATCACTTTATTTACAACCTTTGTAGAATATTATTTGTTACTTAATTTAAAGCGAACTGAAATATAATTTAAGGTAAATATATCGAATAGGGGACCCACCTCCGATGACCTTGACCTTGATATATTGTCAAGGACATGACCCTGAGACCTTTTTCTTATAACTTAATCGTCGCTCATTGCTTATTTAAAAGTTATGAACAAAAAAAGTTTGAAAAATATAACAGTTATTTTGAGTATTAAAAGGCACAAACGACTATGTGGAAATAGTACATGTATAAACGAAGAAAAGTCATTTAAAGCAGTGAATCGTTAATATATTGAACAGTCTTTTTGTTTAAGCAGAGAATAGTTAGCATAGAAAAGGGTAAAAATGAAGAAAGGCGAGACAGCTCTAATGATCTTGACTTTGACATATGTTATCAGTGACTCTGACAAGGGAACCTCGCGAAGTGGAAAATTCTGATTTTAATATAACTTTCCACACATGTAGGGGGAGTAAAAAGATGAATTTAGATATTTTTTATAGCTGCCCAAAAACGGTTTTAAGGGGTGAAACCATTACTCATAGTAGAGCGGTTTTTTGCTTTTCTCGATATATCTCGAAAAATATTTGAGATATCAAAAAATGTTTCTTATAAAAGTTTTACAGTAAAATCTCTTCTATTCGACAACATTAATAATATTTTTTTAAAATAATTTTTTAAACAAAATTTTGATTAAAAATTAAAAAAAATTTTTTTTTTGATATTTTATTAATGTGGTTGAATAAAGATGTTTTTACCATAAAACTTTTATTTGAAACATTTTTTGATATCTTGAATACTTTCCGAAATATATCGAGAAAAACAAAAAGCCGCTCTACATATGAAGGGTGATTTCACCCTTTAGAACCATTTTTTGGCATCAACAAAAAATTTCTAAATTCATCTTTTTACCCCCGCCCCTCCTACATGTGTGCAAAGTTTTATAATAAGAACATTTATGTGTATTTAACCGCAACGAATAATTTTTTCAAAAATTTATTTATTTTTGCATCTCTTATTTAAAAAAATATCTGTTGCGTGCGTTATTTAATAAAATTGTAAAATGAAGATAATTTTATCCTGAATGTACTTATAATTCTTTAAACAATATCGTAACAATTTTCGCGCTAACTAAAAATTTCTAAATTTATTCATCTGTGTGTGCGTGCGTGTGTGTGTTTTATAAAATATTAGTTTTAGATCTCGCGATAGTAGATCTCGCGAGGCTCGCTCCGACGCGCGACGCTCGGCGACCAGACTTGATGGTGGGGCGAGCGCGCAGCGGTTCTTATGCCCGGTCTTCGTGCCCGAACGTCCGGACCCTATTGATGATATTCCCCATAAGACCATACGTGTTGACAGCGTTCCCTAGAATGTATAAGAATATTTATTACAAATATTAGTAATAAATATTATAATTATCTAGATAACAATATCTTTTACTTACGAACAATTCTTATATTTCATAGTATTTACAATCATGATATTCCTCAAAGAAATAATGCATACAAAAATATTTTTTGCACCAGGAACAACGTATTATGGCAGGTGCATCACATATGGAACAGCGTGGTATTTCTTGTATATCTTTTCCAGAGAAACAAAAATCTACTGGATTTTCAAACTGTGGTGGCCGTACGTCGATATAGCCACTTTTGAACCAAGCGTATTTAAAAAGATTATGAAATCGTGGAGAGGACAGCTGTATATGCGTTAAGGATTGTAATTTAATGATATTATTTCTTAAATGTAAATTGATATCATAATTTAACAATGTAACGCGATTACTAAATGTCCTCACAAAGTTCTTCCATACTCTAAACCCATAAACATCAAGAGGTTGAATCATTGCTGTGGTTTTTTTTGGTATTGTTAAAATCCGTACATCTTTATCTTTAGATGGCATAAACTCTTGTAAGTTCGCAGGACAATGTCCGCTCCAAGAGTCTAGTAAAAACACACTGAAACTTCCAGTTGCGGGTAAAAAAACATTTGTGAACCAAGATTGAAAGTGTTGTGTAGTCAGTTTGCCTGATTTCGATGCTGCGATGAAAATATTTGCAGGCCTGAACAAAGTCGCTTCTACGCGTGGTCCAAAACTTCCACTGGCCTCTTTCAATACCAAATAAAGAGGTGATTGTAATTGTCCACTTGCAGAAATTGTAGGCATAATGGTGTAGCTGTGTGTCATTGCTGATAGTGATTGAACTACACTTTCGACTATTTTAACACCTTGTGTCGTTAACGTTCTGCCTGAATGTACTTCCAAATTAAATCCACTTTCGTCTGCATTATATATATTTTGTACATCAAAAACATCTATAAATGATTTTACAGAGCCTATGAAATCTTGGCACGCAATTTGTAATTGTTCTTGATTTTTCTTGGATGAATGGTTTACAAATTTTGTTATTTTCCTTGACACTATTCCGTGTTTTCTTTTAAAATTTAATATCCATGTTGCTCCTGCTTTAAAATGAGGAAGATTAATTTCCTCTTTTGCTTCCAGCGCCCATCGTCGCAGATCTATATCATGCATAATACTGTTTTTGTCGTTAGCGTCTTTGAATTTGTTCAAGACGTATTCAGAAATGTATAATAGTTTTTCTCTATGAGTACCACCTCTTTGTAGGGAGAGTTCCCATTTATACAGCTGCGGCAAGGACTTTACCTTTCTAAACCGATGTTGGACTGATGATAAACTGTATATAACGTCCCTTTTTTCCACTTTTCCAGAATTCAACAGCTTTTCGTTTATAGTTATTATTTACAACTTCGTATTCTTCCAATGTACAACTATCTTCTCCCTCATCTTTATCAAGTTCTTCTACTTCTTCTATTTCGTCAGCTGCGACAAATTCTGCATCGTGTAAGTCCCAATAATTCTCAAATTCTAAGTAGTGTCGGTCTGCATAGCAAATGATATGTCATCCATTGAATTTTTTATAATATTCTTTATAGTATCATGCAATTCAATTTCTTTATCATTTGTAGGTGTTTGTGGAATATTTGAAATTTGGAATGAAACCATTAACATATTGAGAACATTCGCAGGATTTACACGTAACATTTTGGTTTGTTAAGCTAAAAATATGCACTTTTTCTGAATTAAAATTTTTGACAATCTTTTACACTTGTATGAATCGTTAAACTCGTGGGTACTTATACTAAAACTATGCGCAATATTTCCGACTTATATAGAGCCTTATCATCTTATTTATATCTTCTTTATATCAGAATCTTCCGAGTATGGAAAATTACTGCAAAATATTCTCACGTATAACGTGTGTGATTACATATTGCATTGCGACACTAGACGTAAATGAGCGATATGCACGTGTACATTGCACGTTGTACAATATACACATTGCAATATGATCATATTGTTTATATATTACACGTACATCATATTGCATATTTTCACGTAAATGAACGATATACACGTGGTATAATATAATCGCTTCTGTTAGGTATCACAGTATATTGTATTAGGTGCATATCGCTCATTTATGTCTAATCGCAATGCAGATTAGTCACGTACGTTGTACGTGAAGATAATCACGTACGTTGTACGTGAAGATAGTCACATACGTTGTACGTAAAGATATTTTGCAGTTATTTTTCATATTTAAAATTGTTACAATATTGTTTAAAGAATTATAAGTACATTCAGGATAAAATTATCTTCATTTTACAATTTTATTAAATAACGCACGCAACAGATATTTTTTTAAATAAAAGATGCAAAAATAAATAAATTTTTGAAAAAATTATTCGTTGCGGTTAAATACACATAAATGTTCTTATTATAAAACTTTGCACACATGTAGGAAGGGCGGGGGTAAAAAGATGAATTTAAAAATTTTTTGTTGATGCCAAAAAATGGTTCTAAAGGGTGAAATCACCCTTCATATGTAAAGCGGCTTTTTGTTTTTCTCGATATATTTCGGAAAGTATTCAAGATATCAAAAAATGTTTTAAATAAAAGTTTTATGGTAAAAACATCTTTATTCAACCACATTAATAAAATATCAAAAAAAAAATTTTTTTTAATTTTTAATCAAAATTTTGTTTAAAAAATTATTTTAAAAAAATATTATTAATGTTGTCGAATAGAAGAGATTTTACTGTAAAACTTTTATAAGATACATTTTTTGATATCTCAAATATTTTTCGAGATATATCGAGAAAAGCAAAAAACCGCTCTACTATGAGCAATGGTTTCACCCCTTAAAACCGTTTTTGGGCAGCTATAAAAAATATCTAAATTCATCTTTTTACTCCCCCTACATGTGTGGAAAGTTATATTAAAATCAGAATTTCCCACTTCGCGAGGTTCCCTTGTGAGTAACTTTTCCTTATAAATTAGTCGTTGGTCATTACTTATTTAAAAATGATAAACAAATAAATTTGAAAAATATACAAGTTTGTGTCAGTACTAAAGGAAGTAATTTGCTGATATATGTATATGTATAGACAGTACACATGTAGGCTACCGCTCCTCCCCCGCAGGCAGGGGTAAGGCACGGTGGATCTCGCTTTGCGTGGATAGTATAATGCTATCCAGAGAACCATCTACGCAAAGAAAGGTCCACCCCACCCCACCCCACCCTTGCTTACAGGGCAAACCGAAGTCTATCATTACACGGTTCGGGTTTTCAACTTTCCACGCAAAGCGAGGTCTATTCCCACTTACCCCTGCGGGAGAGGGGCGGCAGCGGAAGAGGTGGGTCCCTTATTCGGTATATTTATCGAATTTAATGATAAGAACTTCTAAACAAAACTTTAACTTAAGAGGTAAAATGGTGATTATTTACATTAACGGATACCACCGATGATTTTGACCTTGACATATGTTATAGAGAGGAGGGTACTAATTAACATTTGCTTATGATTTAATCGGCACTCTTCTAGTTTTTGAGACACTCAAAAATATTAAAAATTTGCTTTGCTAAATATTGTTCAATATGCTCCACTGTGAGCACCAGTATCCAGATCTACGAAATTATATTTATGATTTACTGCATATAGTTTATTTAACAATTATATGGCTTTCAATAATCAGGTATCATTATGGTATTCGAATTAATCCATTTTTTAATTATAATTAATAATATCTCAACGGAGCGATTAGGAAATAGTTTGATGAATAATATATTAGAGTCACGTTCACAAAACTGCCGAATATCCATTGATTAGTAATAAATTAATCTCTATTATATTTTTGCTTGCCAATCTTTGCTTCATCAATTTCAACTATTTTGCCTTTTTTTCTTGCCTTTTCCCGTGACGGTAATTTTTTAACAGATTTTCCACTTCAGAAAAAGCAAAGAAATCACATGAAGCCAAGACAGGGCTGTAGATTGGATGTGAGGACAGGGATGTAATTTTTTCTGCTAAAAACTCCCGTACTGTTAGCACATTGCAGCAAAGTGCAACGTTATCATGGTGCAGGTATCAAAAACAACTGTTCTTCCACACACACACACACGCACGCACGCACGCACGCACGCACGCACGCACGCACCTTACAGCCCTGTCCTGGCTCCGTGTGATTTATTTATCTCTTTTGAAAGTGAAAAATCCATTAAAGGCTCACGAGACTCTTGACCAGATCCAAAAGGCCGTGACACACAGCCGCTGAACACATTTACAGATGTGGACTTTCAGTAATAGCAGAACCGCTAGGAACGGTGTGTGCATTCCCAAGGAGCCTACTTTGAGGGAAATCCGAAGTGACTCGATCGTACCAGTAAATGGATCATAATAAATTAATTCTCATTACTTTTGGGACATATCTTGTGTGTGTATATGCTAATATTTGGCCCTTAATTATTTGTCTTTATATTTGACCCTGTCTTTATATTTGAATAAAGCCTGCATTTCTTTTCTTATTTTTTTAATTTTTCCGAATTTTTTGTTTTTTTTAATCGACATATCAAAGGAACCAATCCTTTCACCCGTTCGTCAACTTGGATTATTCTGCCAAAATCTAGGGTCCCATCTGTTTCGTATCAGATCATGTCTATGCCTACTTGGTTTCTTTGGGACCGAATTCTCAATGAGAAGCCGTAAAAACTCCTACAGGACTATTTTCGAGAGGATCCGACAGGTTTTCAAGGATTTGCAGTACGTAATGGAGTGTTCAGCCACCATATTGGATCTGCCATTTTGGATTTGGCTTGACTGAGGTCAGATCTATGATGAGCAGTCCCAAAATCATCCACGCAATCATTTTTGAGTGGATCTGCTGAATTTCCAGTGCCTTACAATACAGAGTGGATCGAACGCCATATTGGATCACCATCTTGGATTCCGATCATCGCCATTTTGGATTTTGCTTTTTTGGGATCGGATTTGTCATATACAGTCCATGAACCACTCGCACAACCATTTTCAAGTAGATCCGGTCAATTGTCAGTAGTTTGCGGTGCGTAAATGAAGTTTCTGGCCACCATATTGGATTACCATCCCAAATTTCGATCACCCAGCTACTGATTCGTGGTCAACCTACTATTAACTCTAACACAGGTCATTTTAGAGCTGTTTTAATCATGAATGAGCTAAAGATCCAAGGTTCATATGAGAACGAAGAGATTTTTGGCACTTTGAAGCGCCATCTTAGGACCGCCATTTTGAATTCTGCAAAGTTGCACACGGCTTTCGATAGCTCTTACCCATAGCTACCTCTAGGCGCAAGGTCGTTTTTCTGCGATGAAAACAATTATGGGCAGGCCGGTGTCCCGGTTGATAAATTTTGCCCCATATATATATATATACATATATGTATGCCAAATAATTAAGGGCCAAATATTTGCATATACAGGGTGATTGAGGGGGAATCTGCAATATTCCGAGAGGTAATAGTATTGATGATTCTAAGCGAAAAGGATCATATTGTTGCGCTCTCCGCTGTCGCGTTCGCTGCACTCTCTCACCCGCGAACGCGCCGCGCACTCCCGTTTCCGGGAATAAAAACTATCCATTAGTTAACGAACAGATTTAATAGAAAGTTCTCAGTACAGAAAAACACGTCTGTATGGCTCCAAGGCCCGGCCCAGAATCTGAAAAGCGACAGACAACAGCAAACTCGTCGTCAAGCCCGTCGTCAGGGACCGCTTCGCGACTGCCTTCTCGAGGCTTCTACCGGGTGTCTCAGCACGGGCGCAACACTGCCCCCCTTCTTCCTAGATTGTCGTCCCGACAATCCTCTGGAGGGCAGCGCCCAGACGACACGGCTCCCCGGGCACCAAGCCGGCTCCTTCTACCCCGGGCTGCTGCCACGAGTTACCGGACTGCCTTCTCCTGGCACCTTGCCGTAGGACTCTTCTATCCCGAGGCAGGCACCCCTCTCGGCTCCCCAGGGAAAAGCTCGCCAGACTCCTCCCTACCGACTCTAGGGCGACCCATCCTCTTCTTCGGGAACAGTCCTCCGGATGCTCGACGCAGTTCAGATGCTCCTCTTCGGTCTCCCGAATCGACGTCACCCTCGGCCGTCGTTGCCGTTCCTCCTCAAAGTCTTCGGAAAAAGGGGGAATTACTGTTTGTGGACCCAACGTCTTTAAGACTCCCCGAGTTCCTGTCTCGGCATTTGGCCTTCGTCCCACGGAACAACCACAACTTAAAAACCGTGGGCGAAACAGTCTTCTTAAATGATTCCCTTCCGAAGAAGTCTTGGACAATGTTTTGCCGCAGTAGCTCAGGTCGGGATTCCAAAAGCCTCTCGAAAACTGTAGACTTTCTCTGGAGAAAAACAAATATAACACGCAGTAAACACCGAACGAAACAACTTTCTAAATTCAAGGAATTCAATATTTTTTACAAAAACTTTTTATTCAAAAACATTTCCAAAAGTTGAACTCACCCCGCCGAGCTCAACTAAACCGCATTTCCCTCTTCGGGGCATTCAGATCGAAAATGCCCCGTTTTCCCACACGTCCAACATTCTCTTCGGTCGGCGCCAAATTTGCTGCCGCGCCAGTTTCCCTTCTGGCTTCTCCCACCTTTCCCTTTTTTCTCTTCTATTTCCACTCTTTTTCCTTCTTTTCGTTCCTAGGGAAACCAAATCCTCCCCAAATTTTTGTCTACGGCCCGCGAATTGCGTGTAATAATTTTTGCGATAAACCTCCCTCGCCGAAACGCAACTTCGATTTAAGTTCCTCAAAACACAGGCTTTCTAAATTTTTTATTGACGGCTTGCAAAGTCGCTGCCATCGTTGTCGCTTCCGAGACGTCCGGCTAAAGCCCCTTGCACAAACGCTATCGCTATCGCCTATTGTGCAAGGGGCTTAAGGTGTCTCTGCCCGGAACCTTTTTCTGGTAGGAGCCGACGTGGCCATTTCGTCCTTTCTATCCCCGACGAGCCCCCAAAAATGTTGCGCTCTCCGCTGTCGCGTTCGCTGCACTCTCTCACACTTGCACTCTGTTTCGGAACGGCAGGGAATTTCGAAGTCTGAGGCGAGTAAGTTTTGAATCTCGAAGTTCTGGTAAAATGAGCTTTATTGCGTTATCAGATACAATGTGGATCGTGCTTCATGATTGACTTTAGTTTATCTTATGCCGGCGCACAAGGACGCCGGACTTATCAAAAAGTCTAAAAGCAAGAGCTTTTGCCTTGCTGCTTGTTTAGATGTTATTACTTAATCAGGGAAGCCGTCGTTATTATTAACGTCCACGTTCTTTCCCGGAGTTGTGGGGGCCCGATCGAGGGGTAACTCCGGGATCACAGTGGAGGGCAGGGCCGGCTCGCTGGTCTTCGGTTCGCTGCTCCTCTTCGTCTTCTTCGTCCTTTCTGTTTGCGTGCCTATAGTCCTCCAGGCATCCGGCGGTAAGGGCCTTCGTACCTGAGAGTCACCCGGCGCTAGGCTCAGCCCTGGTGGGCGGGTGAGTCTCCTATGCGACTCGGGGAGGCTTATCCGCGTCAGAAGCCACCGCGGCTCTGGTGGAGGCTCGAACGTGTCCTGTTCGGCGGGTGGGAAGGGCGGACTCGCCCGGGTTCGACAGCAGGCGCTGGTGATCCCTCGCACGTCGTTCCGAAGAACGGTAAGCGTATTCCGCTCGCTCCAGGTTGGAGCGGAATTTGGTATTCGTCTTGATCGCAGTCTCGACACCTGGTATATCTAACGCCCGGAGTAATATCAATGCGAGAGAAGATAACGTTTCCTTACGGGCCGGCTTGCCCTTATGTACGTTCCCGTTTGTGTTTTAAATGCGAGTAATGACAGCCGCCCCGCGGCAACAGGTGTTACTCGCGCTCGCGTCGTGGGGACCCCTCCCCAGGCACCTTGGAGCGCAGAATACGCGCCGCTCTCGCAGGCGCGCCGTATGGAATTCGGATCCGAACACACTCTCTCACCCGCGAACGTGCCGCGCACTTCCGTTTCCGGGAATAAAGACTCTCCGTTAGTTAACGAATAGATTTAATAGAAAGTTCTCAGTACATAAAAACACGTCTGTATGGCTCCAAGGCCCGGCGCAGAATCTAAAAAGCGACAGACAACAACAAGCTCGTCGTCAAGCCCGTCGTCAGGGACCGCTTCGCGACTGCCTTTTCGAGGCTTCTATCGGGTGTCTCAGCACGGGCGCAACAATATGAACATGGGTCCTAGTTTTAACGGTTATCGATATATTCTGGTTATAACGTGAAAAGGACATCATGCGTATGGAAGGATAGTAATGAAAGTAAAAGACTGACAAAACAATTGTTAGTAGTTAGTTAGTTGTCTGTTCTATTGCCTATAGCAGCCTTAGAGGCTGAGCGCATATTATCGACTTTACATCGACTAAACTCTTTAATCGATGTCGAGCAGCAACAATGATTTCTTATTAACTAAATAATTTAATCGACGACTATATTATTACAGAATGAGTGTGTTTCCCCTCCCCCCTCTCTCCCTTCCCTCTCCCTCTTCCTCTCCATCTCCCTCTCTGTCTCTCCCTCTCTCTCTCTCCCCCACTCCCTCCCTCCCCTTCCCTCCTGGACTTTTAAATCCTCGAACCTCATTATTTTTTTCTTCCATGATTGCGATTTATAATTTCTTTATTTCAATATCACGTATTAGCTGACTAACATCTGCGACCATAAACCCATACCAAATAAAAATTTCTAAATTCGTCTATTTACTTTCCCTACATAAAGTTTTATCAAAATCAGAATTTTCGGATTTGCGAGGTTTTCTTGTTAGATTATTTCGAACGCCATAATTATCTACAGAATTAGATGAACAAAGAGAGAGATTTCATCAAAGAGCCAAGCCTATGGAGACAGGCTTGATATAGAGGAAAAAAGTAAATTTTATGCTGAATGACTTGTATTGATCCTTGATTGAAAACAACGATGTTAAATTGTCGCGAGCTAAGAAAAAAATAATTTTTAATTATTTCTTACCAATTTCTTTACAAAATGTAATTGATTTCATTTCATTACTTTTAAACAAAAATTCACATTGCTAAATTTTCGTTAAAATGTTGTTTTAAAATTATACTGTGAAATAAAGCCAGATTTAGCCCTAAAAATGACTCAAAGTGGCCTTCAAATTAACAAAAAAGAAAAGATGTAATGGAAACGAACTGTTGATACTGTTGTGTTATGGATGCATCCATCTATCATAATCCACTAACCGAATTTAATAATTATCAAAAAAATTTGATTTTGTCATACTGTGTAATTAAGCTTAAAGTTATTAATTTACGAATTAAGAAAGGAGATCTCTTTGATGTATTTCATCAAGGTACATTATCAAACAAATATGACGTAAAAAAATTGATTTAATATGTTAAACAAAAAGTACATTATTAATTAATTTCTTATTTTTAACATTATAACTTAAAACAGTAAAAAATAAAAATTTTAAACATGTATAAACAAACCTTTCCTAATATGGTACCAGTTTTTCCTCGTATTAATTCCATACAATCTGGATTGCGCTTCTGGGGCATTAAACTACTGCCAGTAGAATATTTATCAGCAAATTTGACGAAATTAAACTCCTGAGTGCTGTATATAATCAAATCCTCACAGAAACGGCTTAAGTGCACCGCTGATAATGATGACCAAAATAGAAATTCAGCTAAAAACAATAAAAGAAAAAATAATTTTAGTTATATTTTATTACATTAACTAATATAAGGTATGTACCTTACTAAACACTTTATTTTAATACAAATTACGAATTTTTGATTAATTTTAATCTTTAGTATTAAAACATTTATAGTTTTTAAGTAATTCAAGTTTTTTAAACTTGAATCAAAATCCGTACTTTTCAAGTTAAGAATTTAAAAAATAAATTTTTTGAAACTTGTAAATTAAAACTACGATTATTAGAGAAATAAATAAACAAAATTGTGTTTTTTAATTAATTTTAAATAAATCCTATTTTGATAAAATGTTAATTCCAAGCTTAATTACAAAGACTACGGGGGGACTTGGTTAGCGGATGTGGACGAGTGAGTGTCAGAGAGTGTATGAGTGCGATAATTCTAGCGAATATGTAGAGTAGGTGACAGTTTGTTAAGGTGCCGGGGGCAGGAGAGGGCGAGTTGAGAGGGGTGGAAGCGGCAAAATTGAGGGGAAGACGCGAAAAGTGACAGAGAGGCGAATAAGCAAGAATTAAAAAAGGGAGTCAGAATAGGTTAATGTAAGATAAGGTAGCAACACGCGTAGGCACGGTTAATTTACAGAGGTAGATAGGCAGTCGAATCGGTAGGACGGGTGGTGACTTACGGCGGAGAGGGTAGGCGGTACTAGGCAGGCGTGCTTAAGCTCCGTCTACATGTCGAAAGAAGTGCAAGGCACAGGCAAAAAGAAGACCGCGAGGGAACTGAAAGGAAGGGAAAGAGCAGATTCGTTGAGCATACTGGATTACGTACGAGGTGGAGATAAGGAGAAGGAGAAGAAACATAACAAGAGGAAACGAGAAGAGAGGGAGAGAATGGCGGATGAAATATTTAAGAGAAGTAATATGATGGATAGAACACCACCAGGTTTGAAGCAGACAGGAGAGGAGAGGGAGATAAAGAATGAAGAAGGAACACTGATGGGGATGCTGAGGGAACTTAAAATAGAAATGGTAGGACTGAGGAACGAGATAAAGGAAATAAAAGAAAACTGGGAGCTGAGAGTGGATAGAATGAAGAAGAAGCTGGTAGAAATGGAAGAGAGAATGAAAGAGATGGAGAGATGGAGAGGAAAAACCGGAGTTGCTAAAGGAGAAAATATAGAAGAAATAGTGGAGAAAGTAGCGGAATTAGTAAAGCAAAATAAAGGAAAAGAAGAGTCGCGAGAAGGGAAGGGGGAAGCAAAGGACGAACTAGGACAAGAAGATAGAAGATTGAAAAGAATAATAGAAGAAAAAGAGAAAAGAGAGAGAAAGAACAAGATAGTAATAAAAGGGTTGAATACAAACACAAAGACGAGAAGCATAAAAGATGTAGCTAGGGAATTGCTAGAGCAAGAATTTAAGGTAAAAAATGAGGTAAAGAGTGTTCAAACCGTGGGAATGGAAGGAAGTGGTAATAATAAAATTGGAGGACTGGGAAATCAAAGAGAAGATAATGAAAGAGAACAAGAAATTAAAGGACAAATCTGTAGGCATAATCTATATTGACCATGATATGACGAAGACGGAGAGAGAGGTGCAGAGAAAAATAAGGGAGCGTGCAAGAATAGAGAAAGAAGATGGGAAGATATAGTTAAAGTAGGATATAAAAAGATGAATATAGGAGGAAAGCAGTATGTGTGGAGCGAGGAAGCAGGCGAACTAAGAGAAAAGAAAAATTTCTAGATGGTGGCCAAGTTAGGAGAAGAGAACCAGTAAGTTATGGCATTCAAGATGACAATAGGCAAACAACACGAACGGAGGTCGGAAAAGTGAAGCAGCTGAAGAAAGAAAATAGGCGAAAGATAATTTTTTGGAATGTAACAGGTATAGAGAGGCAGGACAAAGATTTTTGGAATTACATAGTAGGTTTCGATTTTATAGGGTTATGTGAAACATGGTTAGAGGATAAGGGATGGGATAGAATTAAGGGTAGACTACCGGAAACGCACAACTGGAAAAACATTAACGCTGTAAGGGAAAGGAAGAAGGGTAGGGCGAAGGGAGGTTTACTAATAGGTATTAGAAAAGACTGGGAGTCGGAAGTGGAGAAATATGAAAGTGTAATGATTACAGAAAGAATTGCGCGAACGAGAATAGTAAAAGAGGAAAAAGGACTAAATATTTTTACAGTATATAATGTAGGAGCAAAGAAAGATGTTGAAGAGATAATGACGAAAATAACAGAGCAATGCAATAGATGCGAAGGAGAGGATATTATTATAGGAGGCGATTTTAATATTAGAATAGGAAACTTAGGAGGTTGTAGGGAGGATGAGTATGATTTTGAAAAGGAGAGTAAAGATAAAGTCATAGGAGATGGCAGTAGAAGTTTTGTGGATATGATAAATGAAAAAGGATGGTATTTTTTGAATGGATGTACAGAGGGAGATTGGGATGGGGAATATATGTATGTGGGTGCGAGAGGGTGCTCAGTAATCGATTATAAAATTGTAAATGATAGTGCGCAAGAACGAGTGTTGGAATTTAGAATAGGGGACAGGGTGGACTCGAATCATTTGCCTTTGACCTTGTTACTGGAGGAAGAGGAGAACACGAGAAAAATAGAGGGGTGGACAGAAGAGGAAGAAGAGGAACAGAATATGTCGAAGAAGATCATATGTTGGAACAAAGAGGCAAGGAAATTATACAGGGAGAGGACGGAGGTATGGAATGAAAATGAGGACCAGAAAATAGAGTCGGTGGATAGGAAATGGGAGAAAATCAAAAACTGGATCCTTGGAGCTTTAGTTTATAAGGAAGTCAAGATAAAGAAGAGAAGGAAAATAGGGCACAAAGATTGGTGGGATAGGAGCTGCACCAGAAAAAAGAGGGAGGTGAAAAGAAAGTACGGAAGATGGAGAAGTGGAAAGGAAAGTAAGGAAGACTATTTGGAAGGAAAGAAATGCCTGAAGGGGTGGTTAGAGAAGAAAAGGATGGAGAAGAGAGAGAGGGAAGAAGAGGAATTAAGAAAACTGAAGGACGAAAAAAAAATTTGGAACTATATAAACAGTCGAAGAAAGAAGAAAGAATGGAAAGAGAATAATATTCTGAAAGAGAACTGGAGAAGTTACTTCATGGAGTTGTTAGGTGGGACCGAGATGGAAGTAAGGGAGGAGGCGATGGAGGTGCATGATATGGGAACAGAAGAAATAAATGAGGAACAGGTCCAAGATACAGAAAGGGAGTTGCAAGAAGAGGAGATAGTGAGGGCAGTCAGGAACATGAAGTTAGGCAAAGCTGCAGGTGTCGATGGAATCCCAATGGAAGCATGGCGGTATGGTGGCGCAGCAGTAAGAAGAGGTCTAACTGATATTTTGAAGCTCATTTGGAAGGAAGGTAAAATTCCGACTGAATGGCGAACAAGTATAGTTGTCCCCTTATATAAAAGGGGGGATAAAGAGAGAACAGACAACTATCGTGGGATCTCTCTGCTGTGCACTGCATACAAGTTATATGCGGAAATACTAAAGAACAGATTGGAGGAAGCAATGGAGAAGAAAGGAATGATACCCGACAGCCAAGCCGGCTTTAGGAAAGGGAGGTCTACGATGGACAACATATTTATCTTGAACCATATAGTGCAAAGGGAGAGGGAGAAAGGTATGGCAATTGGGAAAGACAAGATTTTTGCAATATTTGTGGACCTAAAGGCAGCATTCGACAACGTAGACAGAGGAATTTTATGGAAGACAATGGAAGAAAAAGGGGTAGAACGCAACTTAATAAACAAGATAAAAGAAATTTACAAGGAGACGGAGGTGATAATAAGGACGAAGGATGGGTTCACAAGGTGCTTCAAGACGAAGAAAGGTGTGTGATGAGTCCTGCCCTGTTCAATTTATACATTGCGGACATTGATAAAGGTTTAGAAAAGCGTGGCATAGGAGGTGTAGAGCTAGGAGGAGTGAGAGTGTGGTCATTAGCATACGCGGATGATATGGTTTTGGTAGCGAAAAATAGAGAGGCTTTACTAGATATGATGAGCATGTTAAAAAGATTTTTAAAAGAAAGGAAACTAGAATTAAGTACAGAAAAAACTAAAGTGCTGGTATTTAATAGTAAAAAGTAAGGGGACCTAAGTCGATGGGGACCTAAGTCGTCTACAGACGATTCCGAGTCTCGACATCGAACTCGCGAAACTCATGTTCGACCGTTGGACGCCGTGCCGTCGTAAGCGGTGAGATCCCGACGACGGGCAGAGGCGCCGTACGGCAAACCGGGCTCGTGCGACGACCGGCCCGCGAGGACCGGCTGCCTAGTAGTGTGTCACATTGTTTTGAGCCTTTCGACTCACGAGACTCCTAGAGATATCATTGCCACCTTTGACTAGAGAGGATACGGCCTTAGAAGCGTTCAGGCATAATCCCACGGATGGTAGCTTCGCACCACCGGCCGCTCGACCGAGTGCGTGAACCAAATGTCCGAACCTGCGGTTCCTCTCGTACTGAGCAGGATTACTGGTCATCAGTAGGGTAAAACTAACCTGTCTCACGACGGTAAAAAAGGCAAGAAGACATGGAAATGGGACGATAAAATAATAGAGGAAGTAGAAAAGTTCAAATATCTGGGATTCACGTTTAATAGGATAGGTAATTATGCCGATCATATAAAAGAACTGAATAGGAAAGGAAGGATCGCTGCAAATAGGGTCTGGGGTTTAGGAGAAAAATTATGCAAAGATGATTTTAATAGGAGATGGACGCTTTTTAAGTACCTAGTGAAAAGTGTAATGGAATACGGAGCAGAGGTATGGGGGTGGAGTGAAAAAAAGGAGTTGGGAAAAGTCATGTTGGATTATGTAAGATGGGTATTTAGACTAGATTTTTGCACACCGAGGTATGTAATATTAAGGGAACTAGGATTAGAGAAACTAAAAATTGGTTAGGGTGTAAGAGCCATGAGATACGAGAAAAGAAGCAGAGAGAAAAAAAAGGAAGTTTAGTAAAGGCATGTTGGGATGAAAAGGACATAATGGATAAAAAGAAAAAGGATTTATATAATTTGGAACGAGAAAGATTTTATAATAACAATGGTTGGAGCTCTGAAGTAATAAAAGAATTAAATAATGAAGGTAAATATACTGAAGGCTTAGTAAGAATAAGGGAACAGGACATTCAAGGACAAATAATAAACAGTAAAATAGCAGAGGCAAGGTATAATACAAGGTACAAAGAGATAGAGGTGAGAAACAAAACACCTAGTTATTTATTAAAAGTAAACTTGGATAAAGTAAAAACAGGAGATGAGATTAGAGCGATGATAAAATTAAGGTGCGGCAATTTAGAGGACACAAATAAATATTGGCTGGACGAAGAAGATACGAAATGTAGATTCTGCAAGACAGGTAGGGACAACTTAGATCATTATATAAGCGAGTGCAACATCACAAGTATGTGGTTTGAGAATCTAGGTAGGAATAATAAAGAAATATTAGTGAATATATGCGATGACAAATTTAGAATGGAAAAAGGAAAGGTGTTAAATAGATTATGGAAATAAGGAGAGAGGAATGCTATAAAAAAGATAGGATAAAGGAAAAAAAAAGAGGAAGAGATAAGTTAGGAAGGAGCGTGAGTAGGGACAGTAATGGAAACAGTTTTAGAACGGTTGTAAATAACAATGTATCGCGGCGGGTTTGTAAAGAAGAAAGATGGATGGCGTATGGATGGATGTGTGTTTTAAGTAAGAATTGTAAACCAAGTCCTTTCTTGGCGTATAGCTGAAATAAAGACGTATATACAAAGACTACGGGGTACTGTCCCCCCGTTGTCTAAATAAAACTTTATGGTTCACTGATGCAGGTAATAAAAACATGAAAGTATAGAAGCATATAAATAATATTTTATTTATTTAAAATTAAAATATCTCTTAAATTAATAACTTTTCCAAAACTACTTCCTTATACAGAATAAAAACTACGAAGGTCAGTACGAAAGTAATACCTCTTAATTTTTTTTTCAAATCTGGCGCTATAAAAAATGTGTTTCACTGACAATGAGTTACTTGAAGTCTCTAGTTGCACAATTGTAACGTGACATTGTGTGTCCATCATAAGAGCCTAGTGACTCGTGCGTTAACCTCCACCTATAGAGGGGAAGTGGACCTACGCGTTGCATGCAAATTACTAGCTGTAATGCTTCGACCGGGAGCGATAATTTCAGAGATCAGAGAGCAAGAGGAGGCGCCGGACGGAGCCGAACAAGTGAAAACTCCTTAGAGGAGAGCTCCCTACTCTACGGCACTGCACAGTGGGACGTTTGTACCTGTTTTTTTCTTGCCAAAATTAGAAAGATTGGTTTTTATGAGATGAATTTGTGTACATAAGGGTTCATAGGGTCGTTGATTCCGAATTTGACATAAAAAACTTGAAATTTGACATGGCGGATCCAATATGGCAGCCGAAAGTATTAAAAATTGTTTGTTTTGCATGAAAATGAGACCTAAGACGTCTTGGGGGTCACTGAATCTGAATCTGACATTAAAAACTTGAAACTTAAAATGGCTGATCCTATCAGTTTCACAGCTGCAGCCATTTTGAATTTCAAGTTTTTGATGTTGGATTCAGCGAAAAAACTCCCGAGTGAACATTTTCGACTATAACCACGAACTTGCCGAATTGGGCACAAACAGTCGATTGTAGTTTGTAAAATTGTCTCTGCTTACAAAAATCATATCTTACGAAGTGGTTCCTAGGAGGAGCTTTACTAAATGATTTTGGGAAGAATAGTGTCCCACCTAACATCTGAATTCAAATTTGTCTTGTTATCATTTGTTATCCGGAAGTTCTTTAAATACCAGAAAATGGTTAAACCAGTATTTTTTTTTTTTACTTTAAGTAGAAGGTTTTCTCACCCAAAGTAGTCAAAGTTCAATTTATTATTATTATTTTCAAGCATTAGCTTGTGTTAAAGCTTTAAATCCGCCGAAGGAAAGGCGGAACGTTATCGCGAAACTATACTTCCAAATGAAGGCATTCGCATCTCAAGCCGTTGTCGAAGCATGCGCTCGTGATCATTACGTGCTCTTTCTCGCAATATTGCCGAGAGGGCAAGTGTTGTTTCCGCGGAGCGGTTCGTTAGCTTCGGGAGAAGGAGAGGATCCTGAATCGTAATAGAAGAACACGGGACAGTCAGAATAGCTCGGTTCTCTATGGCTCACGAGTCCTTGCGGTTTCGGTATCTTCAAATCTTAAACCAGTTGTTATCGCGGACACTACAGCAAGTTATAAACTTCAGAATAAAGTTAATTTAAGTGCACTCTCGACTCCTGTAATATTTTCCTTCCGATGCGAGCCTTCAGTTAAGGCTGTACCAGCCTCCATCCGGGGAGTCTAGCGCTTCCGCTCAAACAGAATTTACGATCGCCGAAACAGCTTGTGCTAAAAAAGTATTTGAAACAATAGTTTGTAAGTCTTCAATATTCAAGGAGAGAAAAAATATCAAAGAAACAAGTTTTTTCACAATTTCAACGTACAATTTTGCACAAATTGGAATACAAAATGCCAAAAAATACTTTGCGTGGAACAAATTGTCACAAATTTCTTCCCATTTGTCATTAGTATTTGTCAAAGCTTTTAGAATTTTAAAATATTATGAAACTTCATTTTCATTTTTGCCATTTTTGGTCAAAGAAACAGGTACAAACGTCCCACTATGCACTATAAAGGAGGCCCCGCAATGGAGTTGCCTTTAAGGATATCCTCGCCCTGGCCAGGCGAGCAGAGAGGACGAGGAGATGCCCTGGGAATCCTCGACCAAAGGATGCCCAGGGGAATCCTCTTAACAAAAGGGCAAGTTGCCATGTGAGGAACCGAGATGCGAAATTCCCGCGTGTGGCGCAGGAAAGCGACGATGCTACCTCCGATATCCGCTAATTGGCGCCACCCGGCGTGCCGAGGGCGCGCCTGCCACCAAAATCGGCACCGGAAGGATCGGTGCTCACTGTTAGGTTAATTGTGCGTGCGGAGTGCGAACAAACGTTAGATCGGGAGATGTCGGACGAGGACGGCGGAGGAGCCATCGCACCTGGGTCTGTGTTACGAATGTAAATGGCCGGCAATCTCGAGGATCAGGTAACCGGTTGTATGGTCAAGATGGCCGTGATCGTATACCATGTCGCGTAAAGTGAAAGTGTGGCGTATCGTAGGGTCCTTGGGGTTCCGCCATTTCATGATCTGAGTCTCGTATCGTGCCACATCTGAATCTTTTGGGTTTCGATCTGCGCCTGCCCCGTTGCACTCTGGCCTATTAAAGCTAATAGAGGAAAAGCTCCACTTCTCCGACTCGACCCAGCAGTCACCGTGTCGTATTTTGTTGTACTGTGTCGTTACCGTATCGTTTGTATAAAGTTCCGTATCGTGTCGAATTCGTTTCGGTCATTTCGTACAGTGTCGAATTATCGTACCGCTTTCCGTAAAATTACCGTCCGGTTATATCGTTTCGGCCGTTTTGCTCAGTGTCGAATTATCGTGTCTACCGTTACCGCTTTCCGCGAATTACCGTTCGATCATTTTTACTCGCGTTTCTCGTATTGTTAGTTATCTTGCTCGCGTTAGTTATAAGAGTAAAATCGCGCTATCACTAGTTATAAGAGTGAAATCGCATTCGTTAGTTACAAGAGTGGAATGTCTTGCTCGCGTTTCGCATGTTGCTAGTTCTACGAGTGAAATTCTCGTAGAGTCGTCAATGAATTAACAGCTATCCGATCCACAGGATAAATAATGTCGCGTAAAGTGTCGAATTTCCGAAAGAAATTTTGAAAAATCGGAACAGATTTGATCCCGGATTAAGGTAGAATTCTCGTTTCCACTGCAATTTAGAGCAAAAGTGTTCGTCACAAAGTCGCAGAACATACAATTTTCTACAACTTTTGTTTCAAACATTTTTTTCTCAGATAAATAGTTTATGAGTTATAGCAGAGGAAAGCGGAGAGCTTCTTTGTAATTTGTGAAAATAATGGATTTTCCATAGATTTGAAAGATTAATTATTATATTATTATTATATCATTATATATGTAAGTACGTATAATATATCATTAGTATATTATATTATGTACACATATACACACACATACACACACATACATATATACATAGTACTTTACGTCCATTTTAAATTAGCGCCATTTGTAGTAAAATCTTCGCAGAGAAACGAGCCTGGAAGCAATCGAAAGCTGAGAGTTTAAGCTTTAAAATGCTTTTTTAAACATCGCTCTGCGATTATTTTTCACGAAGATACGTAATTAAATGGTGCAAAACCACTTAAATTGGTTTTATGCCATTTAATTATGTATCTTCGTGAAAAATGATCGCAGAGCGATGTTTAAAAAAGAATTTTAAAGCTTAGATTCTCAGCTTTCGATTGCTTCCAGGCTCGTTCCTCTGCGAAAATTTTACTACAAATGGCGCTAATTTAAAATAGACCTTGCAAAATTGCTAAAAAAAAAACTTCAACTTTGATGGCCTGTATGGAAAGAACGAAATTTTTTCAAATTTTATTGACTGTATAAAGGTGAACCTTTCCTCTTTAAAATGTTTTTTTAAATATTGCTCTGCGATCATTTTTCACAAAAATACGTAATTAAAGACGTAAAACCACTTAAGGGGGCATAGACCTAGAATGGTCAAAAAAATCGTTTTTTTCAATTTTTGCATTTTCTTGAAGCTTAGGATCTGAAGAATATGTGGTGAAAATTTCAAGTAAATATTTCAAGAAATAACGAAGTTATGGCAGAAAGAATGCACGCCCTTGTTGGACGCGCGCCGCGTCGCGCCGCGTCGCAATTGTTTATTTTAGTTTTTTTCGTCGAGCCTCGTCAGCCAGCTTGCCAGCCGTGGAACTGTGCGTTACAGCAAAATTTTTCGTTTGTAAAAAGTATTCGGTATAGAAAATGGACAAGAAAAAAGGTTCTCGGGATGCCCATCGATCGGGATCTTTTCGAAAAGATCGTAAGAAAAGGAAAATACCGCCTAAAAATCTATACGATGCCGAAAAGGTAGACCTGAATGCTAGTACCAGTGCTAAAAAATTAAAGACTGCAAAAGATTTTCCAGTGCTTAAAGATCCAAACATCGGATATCGAATTTTGAATTTTTTTACCGTGTTTTCTGCCATATCGGAATGTGTAAAATGCAAAACGTGCGGAGGTAATGTAAAATTTACAATAGAAAGCACCCGAGGGCTTGGTTTCAAAATTTTAGTTTCGTGTTCTTCGTGTAAACCGACTTTCATACCTTCGTGTCCGTACATCAAAACCGCTTATGAAATAAATACGCGATTCTATTTTGTAATGCGTTTATTGGGCATTGCATGTAATGGAGCATCAAAATTTTGCGGGCTTATGGATTTGCCGCCGCCGGTTCGACAAACAACATATGACATAATAGTGAACAACATTCATAATGCTGCTTCAAGTGTTTGTGAACTGTTATTGAAACAAGCTGTCAAAGAAGAACAGGAAGAAATACGAAAAAATAATCCGAGTGATAATGTTACCCAACTGACTGTTTCGGGTGACGGTACGTGGCGAAAACGTGGTTTTACTTCGTTATTCGGTGTTGCAGCTCTGATTGGCCATTTTACAGGAAAAGTGGTAGATTTTATTGTGAAGTCTAGTTTTTGTAAAGCATGTGAATATTGGAATAAACGTACCAACACCGAGCAATACAACGAATGGAAAGCTACACACGAAGAAAAGTGCCAAGCGAATCACGAAGGGTCTGCGGGCAAAATGAAAGTTGACGCTATGAAGGAATTATTTGTAAGATCTGTCGAAAAGTACGGAGTGAAATATACTAATTACATCGGTGATGGCGACTCTAAAACATTTACAGGAATAACAAATGCGAAACCATATGGCGATGACAGTGAAATTATAAAAAAAGAGTGCGTGGGTTACGTCCAAAAACGCATGGGAAACCGTCTTCGAGCATGCAAAAAAAAAATCCTGGCATTGGCGGCAGAAACAAATTGACTGCAAAATTTATAGACAAGCTGAGCGTCTACTATGGTTTAGCTATTCGAAGACACTGTGACTCCAAGGATGATATGAAGAAAGCGATATGGGCAACTTTTTACCACTACGGCTCAACAGACAAAAAACCTGAACATCAATATTGCCCCGAAGGTTCCGAATCGTGGTGTAAGTGGCAACAAGCCAAAGCTAAAGGGGAACTAAGTAATTTTAGTCACGACTATTCGGCATTACCAAAAGAAGTTCTGAATGTCATCAAACCAATATACGAAGATCTTAGTAAGGACACGTTATTGGAGCGCTGTGTCGGCGGTTTTACGCAGAATAATAACGAAAGTTATAACCAGTTAGTTTGGAAAATAGCTCCAAAAACAATGCACAGCGGGGCAGTCACTGTTAATATTGCTGCATTACTAGCAACATGCATGTTCAACAACGGCATTTCATCGTTATTACAAATAATGAACACCTTAGGGATTTCTGTTGGAACTCACGCGCACTTGTACGCTGCGAAAGAAGATGATCGCCGCATAGGGCAAGCAGAGATTCGAGCGCAGGAACAGTCAAAAGAGGGCAGATTACGGCGTCGACAACAAAACTTATATGATTTTGGCATTCTATCCACCGTAGAAGACTTGTACTATGGGCCTGGGATCGACGATTCTGTGTAAGTCGAAGAATTCCGTGATTTATTCTAACAAACTTTCAATTGCGTTTTTCTGAAAACCACGTTTCTCAAACTGGTACCCAAAAAATCTCGAAAACCACTGAACCGATTACCTTGAATTTTTGTGTGCTTATTATACACATAATTATCTAGTCTTTGTCATAGGATTTTTTTTTTCATTGCTTACTTTTTGTTTTATGGGCAAATTAAGAAAGAATTTTTCCTTCTAAATCGCAACGTTAAATTCATATGTCCGCCATTTTGTCAAAAATTGATATTTTCAAAATCGGCTATGACAAAGACTAGATTATAGTATCTATTTTAAGAATCATTTTGGTTTTTTTGTTTCAGATAATTTTTTAAGAAATGGCAATGGGTACCATTTGCGGTAATTTTTTTGCGACGCTTCGAAAAAGATGCCACAACTTTTTTAATTTAAAAAATTTTTTAATAAAAAAATTCAAACACTCTCGAAAGTACGTACTTTTTACTAGAAAAAAAATCCGACTCCAAATTTCAAACAGCTCCTCTAAAAAAAATCCCCAAAATGACCTTTTTTTCCCGCTCCTAGGTGTATATGCCTACTTAAATTGGTTACGTCATCTGATCTCAATTATAGAATAATTTTATCTGAAAGTAAATGAATATCGGCAAGCATAAGCCAGGTAAAATATTCTTTAGAATACTATCCTATTCAAGCCAACATTCAGGTATGCGAAAAGTCTGCCGTCCCCTCTCTCCTCTCTCCTCTCCCCTCTTCCCTCGCGCGCGCGCACACACGCACACACGCGCACAGGCGCACACGCACACGCGCGCGCGCGCGCGCACACACACACACACACACAAGGGATCAAACACACTTGCCACGTCCACGCCGTTGATCCTGGGTAGCACTGAGAACGGATAGTGCAAGTCAAGAGCCATATACTCAATCTGGCCATATCAGTGACTTGGCCATATTAGCTGCACGAATGTTGCGTAGCAATTGCTCATCCTGACAGTCTTCACACATCCTCTAGACAAGTCCCATTTCAATGAGGAACAAGTTCCGTCTCAATGATTGCCGTCGATGCGTGCGTAGATAGCCCATGTAAGCTAGATCTGTTGGCCATATTCCCAACTTTTGACTCCTCGTATCTCGAAAACTGGCTATTTTTGGACTTCGCGTCTATTAAGACTTTTGATCAGCATCACATGAACTACTGATTCTCACAGTTTTAGTCAATTTGACCGAAAGGCTTTTTCCATTGGTTTTGTGCGGGGTCCTTAGTCTAACTTCTTTCATCCAAAGGAAAAAGTGCTTGATCAGTATCTCAGAAACGAGGCGCTGACGAGACTTACATCAATATCAATTTGCCTATTAAAAAAACAAATTAACCCAATCGACTTTGCACACATTGCTTAGGCATACAGAAAAGTCGTTAAAAGCAAAAGAAATTACTCTATGTGCCTTTATAGATGTGTGCTAGAGGGTGCCTTTGCCTAACACCTACCGCAATGGAATCCTTGCGCTTAAAAAGGGCATTAAAATGCCTGTCGTAACATGGATTAAAGTCATGTTACGAAGCAGAAAATTTTTAGCCACACTAGACACAGAGAAAATAACTATCAATGCCACAAAGGGGTCAATGCTCCCAAGGAGAGGTATTATAACCCCTGCTCTGGTCGATGAATTCCTATGGATATTAACGGAAGCCGGGTTTTTGATACAAGGATTTATCTAACACAAGGATTATGCAGATGACCTGGCAATAATTGTTACAGGAAGGTACGGCGAAACCATATTCTTACAGATGCAAAAAGCCTATAATATGATAACCAAATGGTGCTAAAGAAATAGGCTAAACATCAATCCGAGCAAGACGGTTATAGTTTTCTTCACCAGGAAATTAAAGCAATTTAAAGGCTCCTATCTTGAATGGAGAAGTCAAATACCTAAGTCTTCACCTAGACCAGAGACTAACCTAGAACCTACATCTGAAAAAGATATAGAACGAATTTACTCTAGCCTAGTTTTACACTGCTATAATAAGACCAAGAATTACCTATTCGGCCAAAGTTTGGTGACCTAAAGCAGAACAGAGAACAGTACAACTAAAATATCGACGCAATTTAATTTTGAGCAACCGTTCGATATACACTTTTCGACAAGGAAAGTGTAGAGTAGAGGAGGTCCCACCCTTCAAGAAGAGTTCACTTTGATGGTACACGAATAGTTCAAAGTTAACAAATGGAAACACAGGAATGGGTATATTTGGACCCAGATAAACGGTTAAGATGCCTTTGGGCAGGGTTGCTAAAAAAACATGTTTAAAAAGATAAAAACAAAACATGTTTTTTAAAACATATTTTTTAAGTTTTAAACGTGTTTTAAACAAGTACGAAAAAAAAACATGTATAAAACATATTTAAAACATGTTTTAAACATATTTTCATTACTTGATTTTATTACATTTAACGTTTCGAAGAATTTGTAGCATCAAACAGACTCTAATTTGAGTGTAATTTATTAGACACTACACTAAACTATGCTTAGAAGTGCCAGATAAGCCAATCAGATTGGTCTATTTGATACTTCGAAATAATTTTAAGCTGAGAGCACAGACTTCTGCATAATGCATAACGCATGACAATTAAGGAAATGTACCAATCAGAATACTTCATTTTCATTCTGAGGATAGGATTCCGTTTGGTTCATTTTCTTATGCGTTATGCATTATGTGTCATGTAGAAGTCTGTGCTCCACGTTTTTGTCAAGCGAATTCTACTTCTTGAATATTATTCTTATTGTTCTTAAAGGGATCCTAAAGCCGTAATACTGACATTTTAAAAATACGCATATCTTTTTATTGGCTTTATAGATTTAAAAATCTTTCTTCAAAGTTAAAGTACCTATATGCACTAATGCCTGTTCCACGCCATTCAATTTTATGCCGAGAATGAAAATAATTTCAGAAATGCGGATAATAAGACGTCAACTCGTGAAAACATTTGCTTTATATAAAAATTCTACAATTTGTTATTACAAAATGAGACCGGCGTGAAAGGTGGATTACATCAAGAAATACCATACCGTTCTCAGAATTAGGCTTAGGCCTTTAACAAAAAAGTTATGCGCATAAAGCTGAGTATTATCGTAAATGTGGGCGATAATGATACGGAAGAGTAGGCAGGACAACAAAAGTAGTTGCCGTGTATCACGATAGAAGAGCTGCAATATTTGTCAAACATGACATACGCATGCATGCATGCACACATACACAGACCCACACACGCACACACGCATGTATGCATGCACGCATACACACATGCACTAGGTTAGCGTAACCCAATGCGGTGTTTGAGAGCTAAAGTCAGGTAATTTTTTTTAGAAAAACACAGCTCCTCACCTCCAATATTGATAAAATTATGCTCATTCGACACGTTTTTGTACGAAATGAATGTTGTGTGGGTGGAAAAGTGTATGTGTGGTGATCATACATGTGTGATCCATCCGCGCAACAATTGGGTTGGGTTAAATTAGTTTTTTGGAGGTGAAGCCCCTGCGGGGGGAGGGGGGTGAAACCCACTGCATTTTTTAACCAAAATTTAGTAAAAATTGAAACTTTGAGGCTCAGTATCTTGATTTTTTATACCGCAAGAGGTACTGAAATTTATACAACGCATGAAGCACACCTAAATTAACGTATATTCACAGTTTCAAGAAAATCTATAGAATTTCGATTTTCTCTAGTATAAGAACCGGTGAACGTCCTTAAGTAGGCTACTACCACATACATATACATTACATCGATGAGCTCTACACAGATACATCTGGGGCCGTATTCTGTTCCGCTTACCGGTGTCGGCGCAGCTTTTACACGATTTGAAAAACCTGCGCAATGGCCCTGGATACATCAAAGTATAATTGTGACTTTGAATGTGACTTTAAATATTCGATAAGTATCTATTTTATATTACAGTATGTATGTTTATTAATTTAATTGCAACGTTAATTTATAATTTCAGTTAGTTTTTAGTTTTTAGTTTATAATAATGTCTTATACAGGATGGTCATGTATTTAAACATATTATTTATTAAAAACACTGATTTTTTTTAGGAACCATGTCACATAAAAAGTGCGAGGTAAAAGGATGCATCTTTAATTCGGAACAAAATTTCATTTTCCAAAGTGTACAGAACGATGCACTAAGTGGATAAGTGCACCTGGTAATATCGATTTGTTGCAATTAAGTTCAGAAAAACTCATAGGAAGGGTTTTATGTGATGCTCACTTCGAGGATCGTTTTAAGTTGTGTAAGGGTCTTACAAGGAAACCTCGCGAAATCGAAAATTCTTATTTTAATAAAACTTCCCACATATGTAGAAAGAGTAAAAAGATGAATTTAGATATTTTTTGTAGCTACCCAAAAACGGTTTTAAGGAGTGAAACCACTTCTCATATGTGATTAAATAGAGATGTTTTTACCATACAACTTTTATTTGAAACATTTTTTGATATCTTAAATATTTTTCGAGATATATCGAAAAAAGTAAAAACCGCTCTACATATGAAGAGTGGTTTCACCCCTTAAAACCGTTTTTGGGTAGCTACAAAAAATATCTAAATTCATCTTTTTACTCCCCCTACATGTGTGGGAAGTTTTATTAAAATCAGAATTTTCGAGTTCGCGAAGTCTCCTTGTGAGTCGGATTATTAAATAGCAGAGCTCAGACATTAAATTGTATTAAAGAGGCTGAATTAACAGAATTAGATAATGTAACGTGAAAGAACATTGATTTCGGAATCTAATTAAACACGATAGAAGTGAGCGCGAAATAACAAAGTAAATAATATGGATCGTAAACCAGAATTACATAGAATAGAACCAGAAACAGAAAATATGTTCAATTACGAAGTAACATCGAACATGAAATATCATCAAAGTAGTGCTGCGCCACGCTCGGCGCGCAAGGACTCGACGTCCGAAACCGCGAAGGAATTCTGTCGCCAAGGTATAAGACGTTCGCGGAAGACACGGATTTCTGAACACAACGCAAACTATAGTACGACTATTAACACGACGTATAACACGCGCGAGAACAATTTGGACGACGCAAAATATAATACGCAAGGACACTCAACCTAACGCGGAATACCGCACGCGAGTACAATGAGTAGACGAAGACGTTGAACATGGAGTATCGCGCGAGAAGAGACTGAATCTCACACAATTAGTTCCCGCGAAATCTATCACGCGACAACACAAATTACGACGCACGATGATACGCGCAATAATACATGCGGTCACGAGCACGAGGAACGCGAGAAATTAATCCGGTCGCTAGCGTGAGCGAGAGTGCGACCCGGAGGGCGGTGTCGTGGCTTTACATACGCGAAATCCTTGAGGCAACCTCACCGAAAATCTGCTCCTCTTTTACAGCGATCCGTCCGGGCTCGGGTCTCGGCAGCCAAATATTCTCGAATACGAAGCTCCACCAAAATTTCGCGTACTCGCGTTGGAGGACAATCAGGAAGTGCTCGCAAAAATTCGCTCGATAGTGGAATCGATGACGCGCCCCACTCAGGGCGTGCGCGGCCCTTCGGCGCGATAGCGCGAACCACTTAGGGGCGGGCTCGCGGGTTTGCGACAGATCCTCGCGCAGTGTTGTCAGCAGCAGATCCTGCGGGGGCGTTCTAAAGCCCCTCGCTGTTGCAGCGGCCTCTCGGAATCCTTAAGCAGCGGTCCGGACACGCTGATTCCTCCATGATCCTCCCGTGTGACCCGGGGTAGATGGCCAGCCACCCTGGAGTCCGGTCTGCAGCGGAGGTTAGCCGGGAAAACTCGTTTTCTCCCGGCGCCGGGGCCCTGCTGTGTCAAGCTCCGTCCGCCGCCGCACCACGCGCCGCGCGCGTGCTTTCCTGCGCCCCTTCTCGTTCGGCTCCCCGCGAGCTCCGACATCTATCGCCTCCGTCGGTCGATTCCTCGTCTCTGTCCTCCCTGCTTACTCCAATTTTCCGGATCCTCCGCATTCCGACGGGAATAAATGTCCTGGTTTAGTCTCGGCGAGGTGCCAGTTATAATACAAAAAGAAAGAAAGGGATCAGAAATCGGAAACGCAACTTAATTAGGCCCCTGGAGATTTCGCAATCGCCTCCCTGAACCGTCCTCGGGCGCGAAACCCGCGCCTTGTGACGGCGGCGGGGACGCTGCCACGATGCAGCGAAACTGCAACGTCACAATATATATATATATATATATATGTATATATAGAGTTAGGCAAAAGTATGGAAACCCCTAAATTTTACAAAAACTATGTATTTTCGAGAAAAATGTTTCGGACAAAAATTGTATGGTTTCAAGTAACGTATTATATAGCAACATTAGTATGACTTTGAAAAGTATTGTCAAGGTTACGTAAAGATTACCTTGAAATTTTTTAATAAATACCCTAATTTTTTATTACATATTTTTATAGCTTACCTCGAGAGCTTTTCAAAATACTATAATAAAGTATTCTTCTATTGAGTACTTTTCAAGTTATGGAGCTTGCAGGGGCTCTAAGGTACCGTATTAAACGCGAACGCCTAGTTTTAGCGCAATCTACAAAAACGAGGGGGAAACTCGTAGCCGGTATTCATATTCGGATCTTATGGCTTCTGCCCACAAGTCGCGAAAACGCTTGCCGCGCGGCAAGAAGCGACGCGGTAGCCAATAAACTTTTGGTTCTTACGGAAAAGCGACGTTGATTGGCTACCGCATCGCTTCTTGCCGTGCGGCAAGCGTTTCCGCGTCCTGTGGGCAGAAGCCATTATTTCAAGACTGTCTTAAGTAATGTTCTAAGATGCTAATACGGCTCTGTGATTGGGTCTCCTCAAACCAACGCGGTATGCGGTAGCGGTAGCGGTAGTGCGGTACGTATGTATACAGCGGTATATGTAGGTACCCAAATTGACCGCGCGGGCGCTGCGGTACTGTAGCGATACATTTTTGTATCGCTGCAGGCACAGTTGACCGCCGTGTACCGCGCACAGAAAGACAAAATGTCCATGGAACAAATCATTGAAATTGTAAAATTGCATCCAATTTTATTTGATTTGAGCAATCCGGATTACAAAAACATCAGAAAGAAAGACAACGTATGGAAAGAAATAGGAAAAGCGTTAAAAGAAGATGGTAAGTAAATAATAATATGCTTTCATTGATTATTTTTTTATCAATAAATAATCTCCAAATATATTTAAAAGTGAAAACAATGTATTTTCTTAATTTTATTTTATTAATATTTTTAGTCGTACTACCTTAATATCTACATAAAATATAAATATGCATTAAAGTTTTAATTATTGAAGAAATCGACAAATTCATCTCGAATTTGAAATGCTATTTGCACTGCTCTTTTTGGGTCATTTCTAATGTTAGTAAATGCACCAATTTCTGGTTCGAGTGGTTCAAGAAATTCAAAAAGTCGATCATCACATTTTTTACTTCTTAAATAATTATGTAAGGCACGTTGCTATCACAATTTTTTTGACCGTTCCCACTTTTACTTCCAAAGGTCTGTAGTATAGACGACACTTTTGGGCTAAAATGCCGAAAGCATTTTCCACTACACGTCGAGCTCGGCACAATCCTTTGTTATAATTTTCTTTACGTTGGTCCTGTCTGGATTGCCTATAAGAGAAAAGTTTCATCAAGTAAGGCTTTAGGGGAAATGCTTCGTCTCCAATTAAAACATGAGGTACTGGTTTATGTTGACCAGGCAAAGGATTTTCTTGTGGAACACCGAATGTTACAGATTCAAATTTTTTGCCCATTGTAGATTGCTCAAATATGCCCCCGTCACTATTTTTGCCATGTCCACCTATATCTACACAAAGAAATTTGTAGTCAGGTCCAACAATTGCCATGAGTACAACTGAGAATTTTTTTAAATAACAGAAATGTTGTGAGCCTGTGTTGTTAGGACATTTAATAGTAACATGTTTCCCACCTATACTGCCTATGCAATTTAGAAATTGCCATGTTTCATAAAATTTTTGAGAAGATTCTTTCCAAATTTATTCTGTAGGTTCAGGCATGTATATTGGTTGCATACGTAACCAAATTGCATCGCAAACTTCTGCAACTATAGCGCTAACTGTGGTAAATCCCAATGTGCAATAGTAGTGTAGCTGTCTCCTGTAGCTAGAAACCTGTAATAACATGTTATGCTTATAATTCAATTTATTTCAGGTGACAAAATTAAGAAAAAGTGGAAGAATATCAGAGATTCATATGCAAAATATTCAAGAAGCATCAAAACGAAAACCGGCCAAAGTGCACAGCGTTATAAAAATTGGCAATGGGAAAAACAGATGGAAGCATTTAAACCATATCTATCTTTCGCAAACATTGTTAGTAATGTAAGCTACAGTCACACACAAGTTAGCAATGATGATAACAGTGAACACGATTTGGACACTGAAAGGCAGAATAAAAACGCCTTAGACAATCAACCAAATAAAGATGACATACTCGTAGAAAATTCTCAAAACAACGCAGAGTATGCTACGCCAGCTGCTGGAAAACAGGCCAATAAACCTAATCGCAAACGTAATACGCCAAGTTCCAGTGTTCCATCATCAGTAGATAAAGTGCTTGAGTACTTCCAAAACAAGCGCGGTCGTTATGACTTCAATGCGACTGATCTAATATTGTTAGGTTACGCAAAAACAATAAAAACATTTTCGTTGGAAAGACAGGCGAAAACTAAATTGCAAATTGCCAAAATTATAATGCGGCAAAAAATTGAGCGTCAACGAGAATAAGAACAAAGGCCTGCATTTCAAACAATTCCTGGAACACAAAATACATGGCTATTTCCTGGCAAATGTTCTTCTTTTGAGCATCAACAAGAACAACAACAAAGGCATGCATTTCAATCAATTCCTGGAACACAAAATACATGGCAATTTCCTGGCGAATGTTCAACTTCTCGATCATCTTGTGAAACTCCTCTGTTTTCTCTTACGACCTCCGAAGACTCGACACAACATTCTTTCCCGTCAAATTTTAACAATTTAACCGACTTGTAATTTTTGTCATTAAAACGTGTTTACCTACTATAAAATAATTTTTGAATTGTTATCTTAAAGCAATTGCGAGACGTTCTTCTGGTGGAATGGGTTCACTAAAGTTTGTGTGTTGTTTGCAAATGTCGTCCTTAATTGAATTTAAAATTTCATCGAAACAGTCTATTGTCATTCGGAAGTATATATAAAATCTTTTCTCATTTTTTAGCAGCTGGGGAACTAACGTGTAAAACTCTTCCTTTGTTTTTCGTTTCATATTAATTTCATGAATCCATTTCCTAGTTTTTCTTCTGCAAAAAATTATATATATATATATATATATATATATATATATATATGGGGCAAAATTTGTCAACCGGGACACCGGCCTGCCCATAATTGTTTTCATCGCAGAAAAACGACCTTGCGCCTAGAGGTAGCTATGGGTAAGAGCTATCGAAAGCCGTGTGCAACTTTGCAGAATTCAAAATGGCGGTCCTAAGATGGCGCTTCAAAGTGCCAAAAATCTCTTCGTTCTCATATGAACCTTGGATCTTTAGCTCATTCATGATTAAAACAGCTCTAAAATGACCTGTGTTAGAGTTAATAGTAGGTTGACCACGAATCAGTAGCTGGGTGATCGAAATTTGGGATGGTAATCCAATATGGTGGCCAGAAACTTCATTTACGCACCGCAAACTACTGACAATTGACCGGATCTACTTGAAAATGGTTGTGCGAGTGGTTCATGGACTGTATATGACAAATCCGATCCCAAAGAAGCAAAATCCAAAATGGCGATGATCGGAATCCAAGATGGTGATCCAATATGGCGTTCGATCCACTCTGTATTGTAAGTCACTGGAAATTCAGCAGATCCACTCAAAAATGATTGCGTGGATGATTTTGTGACTGCTCATCATAGATCTGACCTCAGTCAAGCCAAATCCAAAATGGCAGATCCAATATGGTGGCTGAACACTCCATTACGTACTGCAAATCCTTGAAAACCTGTCGGATCCTCTCGAAAATAGTCCTGTAGGAGTTTTTACGGCTTCTCATTGAGAATTCGGTCCCAAAGAAACCAAGTAGGCATAGACATGATCTGATACGAAACAGATGGGACCCTAGATTTTGGCAGAATAATCCAAGTTGACGAACGGGTGAAAGGATTGGTTCCTTTGATATGTCGATTAAAAAAAAAAAAATTCGGAAAAATTAAAAAAATAAGAAAAGAAATGCAGGCTTTATTCAAATATAAAGACAGTCTTAACCCTGTAAAATGCAGAAAGCTTTTCTGATTGGAGATGACAGCTGATACCGTTCGATATTAGGTGTGGTTTGAAATGATGTAGGTGTCAGATAATGTTTGAACCAAATGATATAGTAATATAGGAATGAGACGAAGGAAAAGGTCAGTCCCACGAAGTCGGTGAATCCCAATAATGTTAGAATACGTGAGAGGACGGGTTAGCACAATAACATGCGAGTTTACTTTGCTAGATCATTACTACACAATGGACATTGATGAGAGCAAATTAATTGACATATCAAAAGAACCAATCCTTTTACCCGTTCGTCAACTTGGATTATTCTGCCAAAATCTAGGGTCCCATCTGTTTCGTATCAGATCATGTCTATGCCTACTTGGTTTCTTTGGGACCGAATTCTCAATGAGAAGTTGTAAAAACTCCTACAGGACTATTTTCGAGAGGATCCGACAGGTTTTCAAGGATTTGCAGTACGTAATGGAGTGTTTAGCCACCATATTGGATCTGCCATTTTGGATTTGGCTTGACTGAGGTCAGATCTATGATGAGCAGTCCCAAAATCATCCACGCAATCATTTTTGAGTGGATCTGCTGAATTTCCAGTGACTTACAATACAGAGTGGATCGAACGCCATATTGGATCACCATCTTGAAATCCGATCATCGCCATTTTGGATTTTCCTTCTTTGGGATCGGATTTGTCATATACAGTCCATGAACCACTCGCACAACCATTTTCAAGTAGATCCGGTCAATTGTCAGTAGTTTGCGGTGCGTAAATGAAGTTTCTGGCCACCATATTGGATTACCATCCCAAATTTCGATCACCCAGCTACTGATTCGTGGTCAACCTACTATTAACTCTAACACAGGTCATTTTAGAGCTGTTTTAATCATGAATGAGCTAAAGATCCAAGGTTCATATGAGAACGAAGAGATTTTTGGCACTTTGAAGCGCCATCTTGGGACCGCCATTTTGAATTCTGCAAAGTTGCACACGGCTTTCGATAGCTCTTACCCATAGCTACCTCTAGGCGCAAGGTCGTTTTTCTGCGATGAAAACAATTATGGGCAGGCCGGTGTCCCGGTTGACAAATTTTGCCCCATATATATATATATATATATATATATATATATATATATATATATATATATATACATATATATAATATTTCTTAACATGAATGAAGTCACATTTTAGTTTGTTATTTTTAGTTTTTGGATTACCATTGCATCCAGCACCTTATTTATATACGTTATACTCATATATATTAAGTAATAATTTCGCTGTTAAAAATGTCGAATTTTTATTCCATCTACATTCTTGTTATTTATCTTTATTTTAATTCTATTTTATTTTTTACAACATTTTTTCGAATATTTGTAAAAATAAGCAGCTTGGTTTATTTTATTTATGGGAGTCAAGACTACTCTCGGAAAAAATTATGAAGCATGTTATTCAATTGTTATTATGAAAAAATGGAATAAATGAGCAAAAATGGAAATTTGGGGTAAAAAATGTTAGTAGCTCAATCACCAACTTCTAAGCAGAATAAATCCAGATAAGTTGATTTTTAGGGTTTTTGGGGTTGCTGATCAAGAATGGAACATGAAAGTTACATCTGTCGAAATAGAAAACTGTTTACAACAGTGAACTCTTCCTTCCAATCAATGGCAAAGCTTCATACGTTATTTTTCTGAAATACTGTTTTATACACACACACACAAACACACACACACGCACGCACGCACGCGCACACACTAGATACCACTAGAGTCCTAAATAATAGAGAAGCGACATTGAAGGGAATGGTCTGATTGGCTAACTAAATCACGTGGCATAAAATCAGTAACATATTGTTTCTTACTACGGTAAAATAAATAAGATTTAATGTTTATAAATATACAGATATAGACGGTCTGTTTCTTGCAAACACATTAGAAATAGAGACAAGCTCCGCTGTTACGTCCTGTTGACTCCACGATGTCTTTCTTTCGTGGAATCACTCATTTCATCACACGAAATAGACGGAAACCATAAAATAGCGGTTATCAATTGACGAAGCGGATGAGTATATAACATGGTATAAATGTATATAATATGGTAAAAAAGTAGAAACTTGCACATTGCTTCCTCATAGTTTTTAAGTGTGCAAGTAGAAACTTGCACATTGCTTTCTCATAATTTTTAAGTGTACAAATTATAAATTTGAACATTACTTCCTCACAATTTTCAATTATGCAAATTATAAATTTGCACGTTGCTTAATCAACATTTTATTTCGCTCATAAAGCTTCCTCTTATGAGGAAGCCTATTTTTTATGTATAATTATTAGTAGATATTTATTAATTTGGCTTCCTTATAGAGGAAGCTTTATGAGCGAAATAAAATGTTGATTAAGCAACGTGCAAATTTATAATTTGCATACTTGAAAATTGTGAGGAAGTAATGTTCAAATTTATAATTTGTACACTTAAAAATTATGAGAAAGCAATGTGCAAGTTTCTACTTGCACACTTAAAAACTATAAGGAAACAATGTGCAAGTTTCTACTTGCACACTTTTTTATTGTGATAAGCTTTATTGCGACTAATATTTGTTATACTATTACAAAAATCAATTAAATAATTAATGTTTTTATTAAAATGATCCCTACTAATTGCGGATATTTCTTAATTTTTCCATTTTGTTTTATTTTTTTATTTATACATTAGTTTTTTATTTCTACTTTAAAATAATTTTTTAAATGTATAAAAAGGGATTTTATTACTAAAAGTATGAAATAATAAATTAGTAGCACAAATGAAGTTTTACAATCGACACAATGTTAAATCGATGTTGACTTGAGTAGTTCAGGCTACATGGTCCATATATGTACTTGACAATATAAGACTGAAGAATATAGATTTAGAATTGAATAAATTGCGACTGGTTTGGCGCAATTTTTCTAATTTTATTATATTTGTAAGTCTTTTCTACCCGTATTTTATATATAATTCTTTAAGAGTTGGTTGATTAGTTCTTGAGGCATCCTGTCTTTTTATTAAGAACGTTCAATGAATTTATTCGATCGCAATCTGTAAACAAAACGCTGTTGCTACTAAGGTGACGACAAGCGTCTTGAACATTCAAAGGAGTATAAATGTGTTAAGAATTTATGAAACTTGACAAGTATTAGATGAAGTTGTAGTTATTCTTTAATTAAATAAAAATTAAATAAATGGATCTGATCAACCAAATCTTAAAGAATTATATATGAAATAGGGGTAGAAAAAACTGAAAAATATAATAGAATTAGAAATAGATTGATATCTCAAATATTGAGAAAGCTACAGCGTAAAGCACACTTTTCTAAAAAATGAAAATCCCCTTAAAATCCATACCGGTCGACAGATTTTAATAAAATTAGAGGAGAACATACTTTATATGATACTCTATTTGTGTGCAAAATTTCAACCCGGTATCTAAAAAATTGTAGAAGTAGATGCGTGTACAAGAAATCCGTACACACACACACACACACACACACACACACACACACACACGCACACGCACACGCACACGCACACGCACACGCACACGCACACGCACACGCACACGCACACGCACACGCACACGCACACGCACACGCACACGCACACGCACACGCACACGCACACGCACACGCACACACACACACACACACACACACACACACACACACACACACACGACACACACACGCACACATCCATATCACTCGCTCGCACATACACACCACGCTGACCTAATTTTGAGGTCTAGCAGCGCCAAGTTTTTTGACAAGAAAAATTTATGTATTTTAATAAAATATTTTTATTTTGTACTGTTACCTCTGTAATTCTTTGCGATTAAATTTTTTAAAATACATATATAAACTTTGTATTTAAATACCTTGTATTCCCTTGTTGCGTTTAAATATTTTAATAAAATATTTGTATTTTGTACTGTTACCTCTGTAATTCTTCATGATTCAATCTTTTATTCTATTGAAAATAAACTTTGTATTTAAATATAAATAAAATTTTTTAATCTTATAAAATTGTTATCATACATTCTTTTTCTAATTGACACAATATAAAGATTTTTCAAAGTAGTGCAACAACAATTATTTTTTGAGGCAATATATACACTGAGAAAAAAAATTGTTAATCCCAAGAAATATTTAGTCCGATACGTTCAACTAAACATTTTAGTTAGTTAACTAAATATTAGTTTCAACAATTTATTTCGTTTCTTTAATCAAGAATTAATTAATTCAACTAATGTTTAGTTAACTAACTAAAATGTTTAGTTGAACGTATCGGACTAAATATTTCTTGGGATTAACAAATTTTTTTTCTCAGTGTATGTTCTCTCTGTAATTCGTGCTGTAATTTAAAGAGATATTATTTCTTTTTTGTAATTGTAATAGATCACTTGAAGCGCGACTCATCTTTGATAAGGTAACGTAATTTTGTGATGTGTATCACTTGAGTTATAATTTTTTGGAAATAAAAATACTACTGCTTAGGTTTTTTCGAGATTTTTCGAGATACAAAGATTACGTCTACCACTTGTTACTTAGGTTTTTTCGAGGTATAATACTACTACTTTGTTTTTTTTTCGAGGTAAAGATACTACTGCTTAGGTTTTTTCGAGATTTTTCGAGATTATAATTACGCTGCGGTATTGTCCTCAGGTTTATTTAAATAAATTAATAAAAACTATTCGAAAAATAAGATACTGTTGAGAGAGAGAACATGAATACGAGCTACGAAGAGGAATGGAGAGAGACCGCGCGCGAGGGAGAGAGAACGCGAGCGGGAGCGCGCCGCGTGACGTCACCCGGACCGTCGCGGCCGTTGTACGCGGACCCCCCTCCCCGCCGCGCGCCGAAAACGCGAACGCGGTTCCGTTCTCCCCGCGGGCCCTCCACGCGAATCCCCTTCTCCCCGCGGACCACTCCTCGCGGATCGTACGCGGTACCTCCCCCCTCCCCGTGGACTCCTCTACGCGGATCGTCCGCGGTACCCCCCCCTCATCCCGCGGCGCCCGAAAACGCGAACGCGGTTCCTCCGTTCACCCCGCGGCGCCCGAAAACGCGACCGCGGTCCCCCCCTCACCCCGCGGCACCCGAAAACGCGACCGCGGTCCCCCTCACCCCGCGGTGCCCCCCGGCGGACCCCCCCGCCGCGGACTCCCCCCCACCCCCCTCGGAGCACCCGGCCTAGAACCGGCCATTCTACCCTACTCGGATGCACTCTAACTGTCATCGCTCATTAAAGAGTAAATGACGAAACCTTCCAGAAGACTCGAGCCTAATAAAATAGGCAAATTATAGACTTGTTTGTCGCATTTCATCTAATTTCACGAAATGAAGCACAAAATTTCAATTATCTCGAAATTTCGTGGCATAGGTCGCAATAAATTAAAAACGCCATAAGGATCTGGGTGAACTCTCGGATCACGAGCGGGTTAATCTCACGTTTTTCCGTGAAACGCGGATTCGACCTAAGACCCACGGCTCGCAGCGATTGATAAAGCTAAGCCTCTGGAAGGGACTGTCAAAGGGCAAGGTGATAACGTACTCGCCAATGAATAGCCGCTAACTAGAAATTGCTCATAGGCAATGACGATTTTTGGGTAACTCGCCAAGGGATAGGCGGAAAACCGAAACCTACGTCACGATCGGAAGAGAACTCCACCAATCAAATCATATTAAAAAATAACTCCGCCTCCTTAATTTTGTATAAAAATCGCGACTTTGCGCACTTGGAGTCACTTCTGATCCAGCACGAAACAGTCTATCTTTTGAAGCCATATTCATCAGTCAGCCGTACTCCTCACTTAAACATAAAAAAAACAGATTTCTGTTGCGTTGCGGCTTAACAATCGCGAGTCAATTCTGTACGCGTCAACATCACGTCGCAGTCCCGAATCGAGTCAAAGCTCCGGAAGAATCCAGCGTTACCGCCGCAATCACCGGGCCTGAGACGTTCCACGTTCCGAGATTTGCAACCAGCAATAGTAAGTCCGAAATATCCGCTCGCTCTTGTTTGTCTATATATATATATATATATATATATATATATATATATATATATATAGTGTTGCGCCCATGCCGAGACACCCGTTTTCTTGCGGGCTGAATTCGGCTCCGCTCCGCGGAAGCTTCAGGCCGAAGCGAGTCCCTTGACAACGGGACACTTATTATTTATTCTCCGCTTGTCAGATTTACTTGGAGATCCGAACCGAACGGACCTGTTCTCCAATCCTTCTTGTATTAACGTTCTGAACCTGAATAAACCCGAGATCCTTTTTCCTAAAAGAGTGCTTCCTTTCTTACGCGAATCCGGGAGTGCGCGGCGCGAACGCGAGTGCTTGAGATTAGCGGAGCGCAGCGCAACATTTTGGGGGCTCGTCCGGGATCGGACAAGCGTTCTAGAGACGAGCGAGATGACTTCAACAGCGGCCTCCTCGAGGAAGAGAACGCGGGATGAGACTCAGCCGCAGGCCACGACGCAAGCTGAGACCCTCCAGGCGGTTCTGCAGGAGATGCGTGCGATGCGCGAAGAACAGGCTCAGAGGGAGGCGATATTTACGGCGGAGCTACAACGACGGGACGAGGAGTTTCTTCTCCTCCGCCAACAGCTAAGTCTTTCCTGTAATAGAGCTTTCGGGGATACAGGGACGCGTTTTGCGCTGCCGGGGACGAGTGATGTGCGCGCGGACCCTGCGGCCTGTGCCGCGAATTCGGGAGTGAGCGACGCGCGAGAGAGTACGAGGGCGCGGGGCGCGATTACGGGCGTAAATGACGTGCGCGCGGAGCTCGGATATAAGCTTAAGCCCGACACATTCGACGGAACGGTACCGCTGCGCGAATTCTTTGCTCAATTCGATTTAATCGCTCGCGCGAATGGTTGGAGTGACGCGATGAAGACAGTGGCTCTCGCTTCGAGCTTAAGAGGGAAAGCGCGTGTTGTACTCGAGACCGTACAAGACGCTGCAAATATGCAGTACGCGGAGTTAAAGTCTAAGTTGGAATTACGTTTTGGGGTAGGACATCTGTTTCAAAATTATTATACACAATTTACCAATCGGAAACAGAAGTTTGGGGAGGATTTGGCTACGCTTGGCTCCGAACTTGAAAGACTTTCGCGTCTCGCTTATCCAGAGTGTCCCTATGAGGTTCGGGAAAAAATCGCGTGTGCGCAATTTATCTCCGCGATTACGGACAATTTCATTAGACGTACTCTTCAGTTAGAAGGAATAACCTCCTTGAATCTGGCAATAGAGAGAGCAAAAGCCATTAAAATCATTCAGGGGGAGGGTTTTATACAAAAAAGAGAAAATTTCCGTAAAAATTTCAAGAAAGTTGAGAAAAAATATATTCAGGGGGACGGTAAAGAGGAAAGGAAGGATGAGGAGAAGGAAGAAAAGAAAAATGGTCGAAAGGGGTTTTGGCGAGGAAATAAACCGCGTGGGGCTAATTTGGAGTGTTGGTCGTGCGGAAAAAAAGGACACTTCCGCTTGGAGTGCCCCAATGGTGAGGGAAACGAGGTTTAGTCGACCTAATCGGGGGGAGGTTGACTCGCGCCAGTAATATCCCGAGCAGTAGCCGCGGAGAATTAGAAATAAAACGAATTAAAGTGTAACGATGCGCCCCTTTCAATAAGACATCGTCCCCTGCCACCACCCGCCGGATGCCGTCCGACCGACCCTTCGTCGGGCGAGGACAAGGCGCGGTGCGCCCACATTTTTAAACACTCGAAACGCACCGTGTGCGCGGGAAACCCGCCGCACCAATGCCTTCCCGCACGACGCCGACGAGCGCCGACAGGAGCCGATCCCCGCCGAAGACGAACCCGCGGGATCGCGCCGCTCCCACCACAACGCGGCACGCCTGACGATCGGCCTCCCTCCTGCCGAACTCGCCGCGCCGAGCGGTATATAAGCCGGCACGCGCGGCGAGACGGCACTTCGTCTATACCACGGCATTCCGCCTGTTCCTGACGAAGCCTACCTGCCGGCTCCTAGGGCGACACGCAAAACGAGGTCCCGAGTGTGGGCCTCGAATGAGGGTTCTCAAGTGTCCCCGAACTCCAGCCCACTTGCTCCCGACGGCCACGGCCCAACGAGGTCGAGCGTGCTCAGCCTCGTCGCGAGGGTTCTCACTGCCGCGACCCCGGGACTCCGCACTCCTCCGCTATCCATAGCGCGCTCCGTATTATTTCGCCGAACCGAGTGCATATGCACGACCGCCCGTTGTAATGTACCGCGTTCCGCGATTGTAAAGCCGCGTCCCGTCGTATTCCGCCTAGCGCCCGAGTGCACATGCACTACCGACCGTTGTAATATACCGCGTTCCGCCATTCATTGTCTGTAATCTCGACCCCGAGTCAACTAAAATAAATAACCCGTGTGAAATACCAACTGATTTATTGTCTCTGGGCCTTTCATCGAACTCCCGATCCGACGAACCAGTCCGCGTTCGATATTAAAGTTAGGCCGTTACACAAAGAAAGTTCTGCTAATTTTTGTTTTAGTGGTAAGCTGGAAGGAAAGGCTTGTTTATTTAAAATCGATACGGGCTCTGATGTTTCCGTCGTTAGTAGCAAAAAGGCTTTGGAAGGAAAAGAGAAAATTCGAGTAGAGAATTGTAGTTTTAGATATCCTACGGGGGAAAGGGTTCCTATCGAATTTAAAGTAGTCTTGAAGGTACAGATTGGTAAGTTTTCGGAAGAAATTTCTATGTTTGTGGCAGAAATCGATGATGAATGTTTGTTAGGCGCGGATTTCCTTAGAAAAGTGAATTTAGAAAACATCTTCGATTCTGTTTTCGGTATTTCTGAGTTAAGAGGAGAGGAAATTTTTAATTGTTCTCGGGTTGAGAACATATTTGAGGGTAGTTCTATCTTAGGGGAACTTTTTAAGAACAATTGTGAGAATTTGGACGAATCTCAGAGGAAGATTTTTGCTAACTTCTTGTATGAGTTCCGAGACGTGTTTTCTGAGGAAATTGTTGCGGGAAATTGCAAAGTTGTTGAACATTCAATAAATGTAAAAGATTCTCCTCCAATTAAACAGGCTCCCCGTCGTATTCCTATTCGAATGCGTGAGGAGGTTAGGCAAATTATTGAGGAAATGAGGAAGCAAGGGGTGATTGAAGAATCACGGAGTCCCTGGGTTTCTCCGGTGGTCCTTGTAAGGAAGAAAGATGGAACGTGGAGATTTTGTGTAGACTATAGGAAGGTTAATGCCGTGACGGAAAAGGATTCTTTTCCTTTACCGAGGATAGACGACACCCTCGATCAACTTTCAGGAAACTCGTGGTTTGCCACGTTAGATTTAAAGAGCGGATATTGGCAACTTAAGATTCGCCCTGAAGACAGGAAAAAGACAGCTTTCTCTATTGGGAATGGGCTCTGGCAATTTAAAGTGATGCCTTTTGGTCTATGCAACGCCCCTGCCACATTTGAACGCTTAATGGAGAAAGTTCTTCGGGAATTAATTTCGAAGATTTGTTTGGTCTATCTTGACGATGTGGTTATTTTCGGGAAAAGTTTTGCTGAAATACTGGAAAACTTACGTAAAGTGTTTCTTAGGTTGCGGGAAGCGAATTTGAAAGTCAACCCCAAGAAGTGTGTTTTCTTTAGAAAGAACGTAAAATATTTGGGCCATATTATTTCGGCAGAGGGGGTAACTACGGATCCCGAGAAGATCGCTGCCGTGAGAGATTGGCCGGTTCCTCATACCAAAAAGCAACTGCGTAGTTTCCTTGGATTTTGTTCTTACTATAGGAGGTTTGTGAAAGGGTTCTCTTCTTTAGCTAAGCCTCTCTATGCGTTGACGGAGAGTCTAGTAAAATTTTTTTTGAGTGAAGCATGTCAGAGCGTCTTTGAAAAATTGAAACTTACGCTATTTTCCTCCCCAGTACTTTCTTTTCCAAAGGGGGAAGGAAAGTTTATCTTGGATACGGATGCGTCTAATATTGTGATTGGTGCGGTTTTGTCTCAGGAGCAGGACGGTAGGGAAAACGTGATTGCTTACTATAGTCGTGTACTTAGTAAAGCCGAACGCAATTATTGTGTGACTCGGCCGGAATTATTAGCTATAGTTGATTCGATAAAGTTCTTTCATCATTATCTTTTGGGACAAAAGTTTTTGATCCGTACGGATCACGTTTCTTTAAAATGGCTAATGTCTTTTAGGGATTTGGAAGGGCAATTGGCTCGTTGGTTGGAGAGACTTCAACAATACGAGTTTGAGGTGTCTCATCGTAAAGGACAATCGCATGGTATTGCTGACGGATTGTCCAGGCGGCATTATGAGGCCCACGGCTGTGAATATTGCGGGAAAGTAGAAAAGAAGAACGCTGAAGAGCTAGAAAAGTCGGTTGCTCGTTTAGTTTTCGAAGGAGAGGACTTGGAAAACTGGCGTAAGGAGGAAAGGGAGGATTCCAGTATCTCAATTATTATCCTCCGTGGCAAAGAAATTGGAGTACGCCCACCTCGCTCAGAGATAGCCAAGGAAGTTTCTGCCCAAGTCTATTGGGCGTCTTGGGATGCTTTGATCCTTAAAGAGGGTATTTTTTATAGGAAATGGGAGGCTCTAAATTTAAAATTTAGTTTTCTTCAACTAATTGTCCCTTAGACGTTTATAGAGTTCTAAAAGAGGCGCATGATTCCCCAACAGGAGGACATTTCGGGGTTAACAAAACCTTAGAAAAGGTACGTAAACGTTTTTATTGGGCCACATGCAAACAAGATGTGGAAGATTGGTGTAAAACCTGCAAAATCTGTGTTTCGAAGAAAGGTCCCGCAGGGAAGGGGAAATCCCCGATGTAAATATATAATGTCGGGTCCCCGTTTGAGAGGGTACAAACCGATGCCCTTGGTCCTCTTCCAACTACCCAATCCGGAAATATATTTCTTCTAGTTATCGTTGATTGCTTCACCAAATGGGTAGAGGCTTCTCCACTTAAGAATATTAAGGCAAAGACGGTGGCAGAGATTTTCGTGAGTCAAGTTGTCTCCAGACATGGGGTTCCTTTAGAGGTGCATACTGATCAAGAAAGGAATTTTGAATCAAATTTGTTCTCGGAATTGTTGGGTCTTCTGGGCATTAAGAAAACGAGGACTACTCCTCTGCATCCTCAGTCTGATGGACGGGTTGAACGTCAGCATCAGACTATTATAAATTATTTGGCCAAATACATTTCGGAAAATCAAACAGATTGGGATTGTTGGGTTCCTATGTTCCTTTTAACATACAGATCTTCGAAGCATGAGTCCACTGGAGTCACTCCTGCGGAGCTTTATTTCGCTCGAGATCTTCGTTTGCCTTTGGATTTACTTCAGGGAAGTCCACCGAGATCTCAAGGGGCAAAGTCTCTTCCGGTGGGAGACTTTGTTAAGAACTTGAAAGAAAGATTAATGAAAATTCATTCTAGTGTTAGGGAGCGTTTGCAGATTAAATCTTCTCGAGTTAAATCCTGGTACGATCAAGGAGCTAGGCGGATTCTCTTTTAAGTGGGACAGAAGGTCTGGTTTTTTAATCCTCAAAGAAGAAAGGAAGGGCCCCCAAGTTGCAAAGTAATTGGGAAGGCCTCTTTTTCATTGTGAAAAAGCTTAGTGATGTAGTATTTTGCATCCAGAAGTCGCCTAGACATAAGAAAAAGATTGTTCATGCGGATCGATTAGCTCCTTATTCAGAAAGAAAGTTAGGGAATTGTTAAAATAAATCGGAGCCCTAAATAAAATTTAATTGAACTTTATTGAAGCAAGCCTTAAAATAGTTATTTTGTTGAATGTTACTGCGTAAGTTGTTTTGTTTTTTATCCAGGTTCAGAAGGTTTTCTGTGAAAAGGTGTTCGAAGATACTGACCTTCCGGAAGAAGTATGTTTAAGAAGACTGCCTCGCCCACGGTTTTTTTGATCCGTGGTTTTTCCCGTGGGACTTAGAGCGAATGCCGAGGCAGGGGCGTGGAGAGTCTTAAAAGACGTCGGGTCCACGGAAAGTTTCCCCCTCCATGCCCGAAGATTCTTCGACGAGTGGTGACACGAAGAGGCTCTGCGGAAGGAAGTAGCAGAGCGACAATCGGTCCAGCGGAATAGGATCTGGGAAGAAAGTCCTACATGGTCTTGCGGGTAGATGGGACCAAGGAGGGTCGGCGCCCGGTAACCTGCAGCACCAGCTCAGGGTAGGGCAAGAAGCCGACACGGTTCCTGGAATCTACACCCAGGATGATCGCTGAAGGGACCCCTTTAACACTGCCAGTTTGGTCGTCGGGACGACGACCTTGAAAAGGGGAGCAGTGTTGCGCCCGCGCCGAGATGCCCGGTAGATGTGGGCTGAATTTGGCACCGCTCCGCGGGAGCTCCAAGCCGAAGCGCGTCCCTTGACAACGGGACTGTTGTTGTTATTGATTTTTCGCCTGTCAGATTTTGTTTGGAATTTGAACCGTTTGTTCCCGTGCTCGAATCCCTTCTTGTATTTTCTCAAATAAACCCGAGATTCTTGAAAATGAGAGAGAGTACCTTATTTAACGCGAGACCGGAAGTGCGCGGCGCAAACGCGAGTGTCAGTGTGACTGCGGAGCGCAACATTTTGGGGGCTCGTCCGGGATCGTACCGATCGCACGGATCGTACTGATCGGACGGATCTGCGGAAAGCGGACGAGCGAAGACACAATGACGAGCACCGAGTCCACGACAGCTCCCTCGACGAGAAAGAGAGCCTGGACGGAGACACCGCTGCCGAGCGTCTCACGGCCAACGGAGGCGGAGATTCCCCGAGCTAGCCCGAGTGCCCCACAGCTCACGGCAAAGGCAGAAATTTTGCGAGCCATGCTGCAGGAGATGCGGTTGATGCATGAGGAGCACGCGGCGTTGTTGCGGCAACGGGAAGCGGAGCCACAGCGTCGAGAACCTCAAGCTAAGTCTTTCTGATAATAGAGCTTTCGGGGATTCGGGGTCGGGAATCGCGTTCGCAGAAGTGTATCGGGGAGGGGAAGATCCGCGTCGCAAAGTGGAATGTGTAAAATTAAAGCCCGGTACGTACGACGGAACGATTCCGTTGCGAGTTTTTCTCGCAATTTGAGTAGATCGGAGCCCGGTAAAGATTATGTTTAAAATAAATAACTTTTTTTTGTGTTCCGAGTTACTGCGTTTTATGTTTGTTTCCGCAGAAAGAGAGAGAGAGAGAGAGAGAGAGAGAGTAGAGAGAGAGAGAGAGAGAGAGAGAGAGAGAGAGAGAGAGAGAGAGAGAGAGAGAGAGAGAGAGATGAGAGAGAGAGAGAGAGAGAGGAGAGAGAGAGAGAGAGAGAGAGAGAGAGAGAGAGAGAGAGAGAGAGAGAGAGAGAGAGAGAGAGAGAGAGAGAGAGAGAGAGAAGAGAGAGAGAGCGAAAGAACTTTCGAAAGAAGGTGTCAGAGGCAACGGGATCGCCTGAAGTCTTCTTAAAGAAGTCTGCCTCGCCCACGGTTTTCGATCCGTGGTTTTCCGTGGGACTTAGGGCAAATTCCGAGGCGGGGACTAGGAGAGTCTTGCGAGACGCAGGGTTCACGGAAAGTAATTCCCACCCCCCTCCAGTCCGAAGACTTTCAAGAGGAGCGAGCCAGCGCTGGAAGCAAGGGGTCCGCATTGGGCCGGAATGAAGTGGAGTTCCAGCGGAGTCGTCCTGTAATCGGCAAGGAGGAAGAGCCTGGCCAGCTCTCGCCCAGAAGAGGCTGTGACAGGAGACTCGAAGAGAAAGAGGTTGGTCCAGAAGAGACGTAGTCCGGTAACCCGCAGCAGCAGCTCGGGGTAGGACAAGAATCCGTCTCGGAGGAAAGCCAGGGCTTCCTGAGGAAGAGGACCCGGTAGAAACGTAGCACGGTAACCCGCAGCAGCAGCTCGGGGTAGGGCAGGATCGTTTCGGAGTCCTGGGAACCGTCCCCTTATTTAGCTGCCCTTCCGGATTGTCGGGACGACAATCTTGAAGAGGGATGGCAGTGTTGCGCCCGTGCCGAGACACCCGTTTTCTTGCGGGCTGAATTCGGCTCCGCTCCGCGGAAGCTTCAGGCCGAAGCGAGTCCCTTGACAACGGGACACTTATTATTTATTGATTTATCTCCGCCTGTCAGACTTACTTGGAGATCCGAACCGAACGGACCTGTTCTCCAATCCTTCTTGTATTAACGTTCTGAACCTGAATAAACCCGAGATTCTTCTTCCTAAAAGAGTGCCTCTTTTCTTACGCGAATCCGGGAGAGCGCGGCGCGAACGCGAGTGCTTGAGATTAGCGGAGCGCAGCGCAACAATATATATATATATATATATATATCTTTAAAAACCCTCCCCCTATTTCGTATCTAAAGAGTGTATAAACCTATAGTTAGTTAATAAATTATAATCATTTATCGAACCTTAACTATAGCTTTATGACAACCATAGATTTTGAATAACTATTTCTTTTAAATAATCCTAGATATTTTTTTTGTTACACTAATAATTATGCTACCAAAATAATTTTTATTTTTATACATTACTTTTATACATTTACACATACACAGCCCACACTCATTCTTCGGAATTTAATGTAAAATATTAATTGACTTACCAAATGTATTCTGGCGGGCAGGATATCGATCTCTCCCTATAAAAATCCTGCCCGACCCCCTCCGAATTTGTGTAACACCCGCGGAACAAATGTTATTTCACACACACAAACACACACACACACACACACACACACACACACACACACACACACACACACACACACACACACACACACACACACACACACACACACACACACACACACACACACACACACACACACACACACACACACACACACACACACACACACACACACACACACACACACACACACACACACACACACACACACACACACACACACGTGGAGAAACAAGATGGCGACTTTTCGATATATTGCACGATATCGCATAATAATAGCACCTATCGATTTCAATGTTCAATCGCTTCTCTGTTATCTAGATACCACGTATTATCAATTTCTGAGAAATTTATTTAAATTGTTATAAACAATTACTTTTCAATGTTTTTTTTAGAAAAAAATCTTCTATGAACCTGAAAAAGATCCAGTAGTCTTTTTTCTCTTACCGCTTCTGGATTTCCCGGGAACGTTAAAGGGTTAAGAACCATTTTCTAGTACACCAATGAAACATTTTTAGACCCACCAAGAGCGTGCATCTTTGACACCCTGTATTTTGAAATCGAAGCAGTTTAGGACACATGTTTATAGGATCTTTTTTCTGAAAATTAGCCAAGGAATATCCCTTTAAGCTTGTGTACTTACTTAGGAAACACCCTGTATTTGCACTGTGACGTTGCAGTTTCGCTGCATCGTGGCAGCGACCCCGCCACCGTCACAAGGCGCGAGTTTCGCACCCGAGGACGGTCCAGAGAGGCAATTGCGAAATCTCCAGGGGCCTAATTAAGTTGCGTTTCCGATTTTTGATCTCTTTCTTTTTTTTTGTATTATAATTGGCACCTCGCCGAGACTAAACCAGGACGTTCCCGTCGGAATGCGGAGGGTCCGGGAATTTGGCGTAATCAGAGGGGACTAGGGATGGGGAATCGATGGACTGAGGCGATAGATGTCGGAGCTCGCGGGGAGCCGATCGAGACGGGGCGCAGGAAAGCACGCGCGCGGCGCGTGGTGCGGCGGCGGACGGAGCTTGCTATGGCAGGGCCCTGGCGCCGGGAGAGAACGAATTTCCCCGGCTAACCTCCACTGCAATAACCGGAATCCGGCGTGGCTGGCCACCATCACCGGTGCCGCAAGGGAGGATCACGAAGGAATCAGCGTGTCCCGACCGCTACCTAAAAATTTCGGAAGGCCGCTGCGAGAGCGAGGGGCCATGAGGCGCCCCCACAGGATCTGCTGCCGACAGTACTGCAAGAGGATCCGCCGCGAGCCCGCGAGCCCGTCCCTAATTGGCCCGCGGTATCGCGCTGAAGGGCCGCGCAAGCCTTGGGTGGGGCGCGTCATCGATTCCGCTATCGAGCGAATTTTCGCGATCACTTCCTGGTCGTCCTCCGGTGTTGACACGCGTTTTTGGATCGTACCCGGCTATCGAGCCGCTGGCTACCGAAGCCCGAGCCCGGATGAAAGAAGCCGCTACAGAAGAGGAGCAGACTTTCGGTGAGGTTGTCTCGAATATTTCGCGTATGTAAAGCCACGATATCGCCCTCCGGGTCGCGTCCTCGCTCGAGTGCCGACACGGAGATAATCCGCGTTAATTGCCTAGAAGGCTTGCTTTTGGTGTTAGTGGTCGGTATCAAGCGCGAGGGGCCCCCAGGATAGTCTCGTTGGCTGCAAGGGATCGCGGATCGAATATTGCGGGCTCCTGGAGATCGCGACTGTGGGAGCAAGCGACTTTGGCAGCGGCCTAATCTCGAGATCGCGAATCCGCCATTTCTCGCCTTCTTCGTATTCGCGACCGCGTGTATTAATTCGCGTATCATTGTGCGTCGTAATTCGTTTTGCCGTGTGATAGATTTCGCGTGCAATACTTGTGTTAGATTTAGTCTCTTCTTGTATATTCCGTGTTCGACGTTCTCGTCTACCGATTGTTATCGCGAGTTATGTTGAGCGACATCTTAGTGCGACAGTGCTCAATTCCTCGCGCCGCATTCCGTGATGGTGGGATCTATAGTGCGTCTGATTGAGAGGATCGCGCGTGTTATAGGGGTGCGATCTTAATCGCACGGTATTCGGCGTTGTGTTTAAAGTCCCGCGCCTCCCTCGAGCGTATAGTATCTTGGCAACAGAACCCTTTCGCGGTTTCAAACATTGCGTCCTTGCGCGCCGAGCGTGGCGCCGCACTTCTTTCAACTCCGAGTCAGGATTTAATTGTATTTTGTTCAATTATATCAGAATAGTTTTCAGTTATATTATTACGTGTTTAACCCGATTTCATACAGAGTTCGGTTAACTCTCATATTCGATTTTCTATTAATTCATTGATATAATTCTACGAATTCTAGTATTCAGTTATTCAGTTCAGATTGTTATTTAACTTCTACTACTCAATTATTCAATTCCCTAGATTCTTGCTCGTTGACATCTAATTTCTATGTTTCTTAATTATAATAAAGCTTGTTATTGACTACTATAAAATATCTAAGTGTCGCTTAACTGTCACCCCGCCGAAATTTTGCGCTGCCCATTGTCAACCCCACCCTCCTCTGTTAGGTCAAGCTAGCCAATCTCTCGCACGTCTGATTGAGATATCGTATTTATTTTCGGGACAGTATATGGATGTTGAGAATTGAACCTAATTTCAGGGATTTTTAGTTACAGTGTTCTCAAAACCATCGGGCCGAATGGCCGCTCTTTAATTTTACTGATCGATGATTGTAGAGGGCCTAGTGCTCGCGTCAGCGCGCGCGCCACTCACTGAAAAGTGTTTTGAGTCGATCTCGCCCGTGTTTGTTACGATTAAATAAAAACGTCTATTTATCAGTAGCGATTACTGTCGAATTCATTTACGCTGGTTATTCGCCGCCTTTATACTGTAAAAAAGAGATACTAACGGGTAGTTGGTTGAGCGTTTCTACAATGTGTCTCGCGATTTTGGAACAAATTCGTGGACGTGGATAATACGCGTCTGGCGCCCAACTTTGATTTCGAGAGTAATTATCGGACCGTGCGAGGGACCAGTCGGAGAGACCCGTCATCCTTCTCTCAACGCATCCCCTTTTGATCCGTCTTGCGCCTCGTGCGCGATTTGCGAAGAAAAAGACGTGACAGCACATACATATAAACGTAGCGTTGTTTAAATAAAGTTGGCCAGTTGGGTCGAATAAACGATACCTAAGCTGATTTTTTCATTATTCACTGGCGATTTAAATTCTCATTTTGGCTGTTTTTAACATACACCTTTGACCTAATAACGGTGTTCAACGGTAACGAAGGATTTTTCGAGACCATCACAAAGAAGTTTGGCTACAACACCACACAACTTCTAAAATCTTGGATTAAAATCAAGCTCAAGATCAACTCACTGAGACATCGACTGACATTTCTGCTCCGATGTAGAAGAGACGACGTCGTACCTCCACATATATACAACCTGCGACTCAATAATGTCTTTCAAAGTAACTATGTTAACCGCAAGTTTAATACTCTTAGAAAACATTATCAACGAAGTATACTCAACCTCGAAATCAAGGATATTAATTTTGATATGAAATTTCTGCGATCCAGTGTTACAAAAATTGAGGATATACTTGTCTCTATTTTATTTAATGACGTAGTCAATGACTTTTATAAATTTAACTCTTACAATATTAATCGACATAACAATGAAACTAAATCTAGATTAATAAACAAATTTAACATTATTATGACTAAACAAAACACTGCTTACAAATCTTTTTTGAGCACTGACCGCAGTAAATGGATTATAAATGCGTGCCAAAAATCGATACCTGATAACATAATGAAATTTTTAAGTCTGGGTGGTAACTTTGCTTTACCTATTAATCCAAAAAATAGAAATAATCGTCTACGCTCCACTCTTGATATAATTAAGAATTTTGAAATTTTAGATAACGTTGTTGACGAAACACGCCGCTACTAAAAGTACTACTACTAAAAAGTACCACTACTAAAAGTTTTTAATAATTATCTCAGACTAAAATTTATCCACTCAGAGAATCCGGGATCAAGTTATCTTGTTCTCGGTTTAAGCGATTTTGCACGCCGCTCGAGCTTCCGTCTCGCAAATCAATCCTCAGTCACACCGGTAAATCCGCGGGGTCAAAAAAACTTGTCCTCAGCCAAGACATCTTGGCGTCCGATTCCGGATATAGCCGACCGACCGGCCAGTATCGAACTGACCGGCCGTCACCGACTGTGCGTCGCGCATTCGCCCCGACAAATAGATATACGCGTGCATCTCACGGACCGTTTGCATATCGCTCGCGTAAACTTATTGTAATCGTGAACGCATCTCGCGTTTAACCGTTCTGTATAAAGCCCGCGTAAACTCATTGCAATCGTGAGCGCATCTCGCGTTTAATCATTCTGTGTACAGCCCGCGTAAACTGTAATCTAACCATGAGCGCATTCCGCGCATAACCGTTGTAAATAATACACGTAATATCCACATTTACTATAAACGTTTAATTAGTGTTAATTGAAATCTGGCGACTGCCTCTGGGCCTACCTTTCAAACTAATTAAGACTTTAATCGACTGTACTGGCAATTATTATAATCGTGGCAACAATTACAATCGTCGTGATAAATCGTCACCCCGTTTCGACCATGGATTCTGGTCCTTCTAAAATTGATATAATTTTAGATGCTTATATCATAAGCATCCTATTTAAATAATTTAATTTATTGCGAAAAATATTACCTCACCCAGTTCGAATCTGGAACCTCCCTCATTCTGTGACGGGTGTCGTACCAATTCGACAACATGTGGTAATATTTATCGCAATAACATGTATTAAGATGACAAACAATAATAAGACGGAACACCGATTTCCAGTCAAAGGTGTATATTCAAACCGAATAAGTAACATTTACTTCACCAGTCAATAATTAACCTAATTAAGACTTTAATTAAGACTGTACTGGCAATGATTATAATCATGGAACCTATCAAACATCCTGGTCCGACGAGTTAGTCCGCGTTCGATACTTAAAAACGGCAGGTCGTTATATAGCGCCCGAACAGGGACCGTTCTGATCCGAGAGTAACCATGACGCGTCATGCCCAAAGCGTGGATATACAACTTAACAAAGAACCAGTTCATCGCCGAGCTCGAGATACTCGGCGGCTCGACCGACGACTTGCGCCGTCGCTTAAGTCTCTACATGTCCGATCACCCGGAAATATCGCAACCCGCCGCCGCGGGAAGCAGCGAACTGAAAACCGCGCTTGTCATGACCCTCGCCCTATCGGAACCGCTTTGCGCCATCCGCCCTCCGACGCCGAAAACGACGCCCCACGAAATTTTTTACGCCGAAAGCGAGCGCCCGAGCAAATCTCCCACCAAGGTTATGAATCAAATACGGAAATGGGGGTGTCATTTCGACGGGAAGGACTTCGTGGCTTTCCTTTTACGGTTAAAGGAGCTTAAGAACGGTTATCAATTTTCCAGGGTACAGTTGTTAATAGAGACCCTCCAGGGAGAGACTAACCAAGAGGAGAACTGTTTCTGTCTTCATTTGCATTCAAACCGGAAATAAGAAAGGGAGGTATTAACATGAAAGTGTAGAGAGAAAGACAGGATTTCTACTATTTCTTGTTTGCATGCAAATAGTGGCGAATTGGCCAGTTTCTGCCTAGAGGGTTTCTAAGTTGTTAATGAGGCTACCGGAATTATTTCGGGGAGGGGGGACGCCCTCCTCTGGTGCCGGGACAACTGACAGAACTGGTGGGATTGGGATGACTTTTGTAATGATTTCCGCGATTACTACCTCCCGCGCCGATACCGCGTCCAGCTAGTCCGCGAGATTCAGACCCGCCTACAAAAACTGGACGAGCCCTACCGTAAATTCGCTACCGATATGATCACGATGATGCGACGAGCCACCGGGTTCACGGAAGAAGACCAAGTCGAAGCCTTGTATAATAATATGCATCGACGATATCAAATATACATATGGCGAGACGCGGTAACGCAAGAGATATTCTGCGCCTGGCAGAGGAATTCGAGCACATCGAAGCACAAACAAGGGCCCGCCAAGCCGCGACGTCGAAACCCGCGACCGAAGCCGCGGCCTACGATCGAAACAAATGTTGCTGGAGATGCAAACAACGGGGGCATACACGGTTCGACTGCCGACGGCCACCCCGTCGATTTTGCTCCCAGTGCGGCAGGGATGGCGTATTCACGAAAGATTGCCATCCACCGCCGGAAAATGCCACTCGGACCGGGAAAAAACGGCTGTATCCCGGTTCTCCGAATAAATTATAAACCACGTTCGCACCTCACCGTACTCGTTCATAAGTAGGTAAGGTATGGGCGTTCTAACTGAAGTGGTGGTGCCCAAGGGGGGTGAAGGGCGGGGGGGTACCGCGGGCGGGGGGCGGGGGGTTGGGCGGTGGTATACCATGGGGGGTCGGGCGGGGGGTATACCATGGGGGGGGGGCGGGGGGTATACCGCGGGGGGGACCGCGGGGGAGGGGATACCGCGTTTGCGGCGCCGCGGGGGGAGGGGGAGGGGGGTACCGCGTTTTTTGCTGCGCCGCGGGCGGAGGGGGAGGGGGAACCGCGTTTTCGGGCGCCGCGGGGGGAGGGAGAGGGGGCACCGCGTTTTTGCCGCGCCGCGGGCGGGAGGGGGAGGGGGTACCGCGTTTTTGCCGCGCCGCGGGCGGGAGGGGGAGGGGGTACCGCGTTTCGGGCGCCGCGGGCGGGGAGGGGAAGGGGGGTACCGCGTTCGCGTTTTCGCCGCGCCGTGGGGTGAGGGGACCCGCGTGCAACGGCCGCGCCGGTCCGCGTGACGTCACACGGCACGCTCCCGCTCGCGTTATCTCCCCTTCGTAGATGTTCTCTCGCGCCCCCGCGGCCCCGTCCCCCGTTCGCGCGCGTCTTCTCGTTCGCGCGGTCACTCTCCCCCGTTCGCGCGGTCTCTCTCGCTCCCGGCCCCCATTCTTTCTCCCCCGTTCGCGCGCGCTTTCTCGCTTGCAGCCCCCATTTGCGCGCGTCTTCTCGCTCCCGGCTCCCGTTCGTGTTCTCGCTCACGATCGCGTATCTTTTCTTCGCCAACGATATTTAATCGTTTAGATCTTAATATTTAATTTTTAATATTACATTTAATTAAACGATAAACGAAGACAGCTCAATGACAGAAAACGGTAAATGAAAAGGAAAAATAATTAAAACTTTTTAAATCATATTATATGCATTTATTTATCATGTAGCGCATTATACACAATAGTATCTGCAGCATACACCAACAGTTCACAATCAATAATCGAGTTTTCATCATAAACTTCACGCAAGATTCTAACTGCATTACATTTATCAGTGATACAATTTTGGCGTAAAATGGTTACAAATTGTTTAAATTTTTTACTTACGCCATGAACATTTTGACATAGTTGAAAATACACATTCTCGACGCAATGTTCTAGTTCGAACAGGAAGAGTACGGTTGACGGTTTTATGTACAAGCTGGTGTCGCACGATGTCAATTTTACAATATCTGCGTCACGTATTTTAACGAGTTCCAGATCTCGAAACGCTAGTGATGATGGCGCCGGTGACTGCACGAGTCGCTGAATATCTGCACGTTTTTCGATGAACGTCACCCACGTTGCATGAGGCAGAATTATCCGATTGCCTCGATTATCGCCAATAAGTATATCCACAGAGGACATAGGTCCCGCGTTGATTCCAACATCCAAAAATTTATACGCTGTCGATGTCAAGGCAAATCTCCTTGCCAAAATACGAGGCGTATAACGAGGTTTATCAAAACTGGAAAAATACAATTATGTTTATAAAAGTTTTTTTTTGCACAAGTATATACGAAAATTAGCAGTACTTACTCATTGTGCTGTTTCTCGCACGTTTCATCCTGAATCGGAACATAGTAGTTCATTATACCCTCATACATATCAAAGTGGTATCTGTAGAATCCTCGGAGCGAATGGGGATACAAATATTAGCGGACCCCATTTTATTTTGCACTCCCCACCACACTGTAAACAGAGCGCGTTTCCAATAGGCAGATGTGACAAGTTTGATCTCCAGATAATCCCATGTGTTGATCCTTCATTATAAACATCACGAACACTACCATGAATCGTACAGCAACATGTTTTAAGGTATGAGCTTTGCGACTCGCAATTGTTTGCAGTTTTACTGATATGCAATACAGAATGTTTAGGACACCGCTTGTTAGTGCAAGTGAGCACGTTTCGAAATCCAACTTCTCTGCCACGCAGCAAACGCACCATCGACGAGCAATAGCGTCCGTCCGTTCCCATACTCTCTTTTTACAGATATATCAACTTTCAACTGCACGAGTAAATCTCGACTGCGCGCTAGAATCCTCGCAGACCATTTATACATACAAAAAACTGCAAATCTTGCAAATAGCGCCAATGTATGGCTGCTGCATGGTGACCACCACCACATATATGTTAAATGTGATATCATTGTCAAGAACATTCGTGATGAGATCACCTCATCGGTCAATAGCATCAAATATGATTTTTTTCAAGAGCATACGTGTCTCGCGATGATTTCATCGAACACGTGTAAAACTGAAAATTTTGCAATTTTGCATAAGTCAACGGAGCGTTATTGTTTTCAAGAACATGTCGCGACGTGTCTCGCAATGATTTTATCGAACACGTGTAAAACTGCAAATGTTGCAATTTCGCATAAGTCAATGGAACGTTATTGTTTTCAAGAACATACATGTCTCGCGATGATTTCATCGGACACGTGCAAAACTGCAAATTTTGCAAATAGCGCCGATGTACGGCTGCTGCATTGATACAGATCAAATCACCGAAAATCAATGGCGCGATATCGTTTTCAAGAACATACGTGTCTCGCAATGATTTCATCGCACACGTGTAAAACTGCAAATCGTACATTTTTTCGGAAGGCGCAAATGTAGGATGCTGAGATGAAATTAGATATGATAAAAAAGCAAACGATGCATCATTAGTAGAATATAAAATGACGAATCTGGGGGATACGCTCAGCAGTCGAGAATTGGAAGTCGCGAGTGCAACAAAGTGTGTCAGAAAGAGGATCGTGTAATAACATGGAGCAAGAGTTGTTGGAGCAATCCACCCTTTTAACCCTTAACTGGCACACGTTCGCAATCGAACGTTATCTGCACACGGGGTGTTGTACACCTCACACACTTTGAACGTTGGGTACGGCGAAATGGAGGCTCCAATAGGCTTGAAAGAAATCAAGTACATACATTAAACACTGGAAAATGATACCCATTAGCCTAAACTATGAAATTTTTAGTTTTGAGGCTTCAAAAAAATTCCTGCTCTTGGGGTGTTCAACACCCCATGTGAAGGTATCAATTTTATACGTCAGATTCGAATTGTGTTTGGAAGCGAAATTCATAGATTATCCGACCGAGAAAGATGTTTAAACTTGACGAAATTTGTTTTGGGGTGTTTGACACCCCGCGTTCCAGTTAAGGGTTAAATTCGAGGGAAGACTTTACCGCGTGGGAGCAACGATGCGACGAGTTTATCGAATCGTTGGAAGAACAAAGCCGAATTAAACGGCCACGATTATCGATCGATCTTAAACAGTCATCGATCGGTCTCAAACAGTCGTTGGTCGCTCGTATCGCACGACTCGAAGGTCTGAAAGACTCGGTACGTCAACGTTTCGTGCATGTGGGTGCAGGATACAGTGCGAGTGAGACAGGACTCAGATGGCGCGAGATAGATACGGCCTTTGAAAGTCGTATACTGACCGGTGTGGTAATAAATTCCAAACACATCGGCCCTCATCAATTTCTCAAAGATGCGAGAGACATTGTACTCGATCGTGTGCGGAACGTCATGCAACGACATGACAATGTAAAAATAAACACAATGTTTAATGGTGAATTTGTTGCGGGCGACAAACGCGCGAATAAAAGTATCGCTACGAGAAACTATGAACTCTTCCGTGAGTCCGATTTGTGTGAGTGGTACAAGCGACACGTCATCGAGCCTACCCTAGCAAAGCTGGAAGAATTCCAGGAACGTGATAGCGGATGGGCATTGTCGCGTATACTCAATTTAACTGTAAATGTGAACAAATATAATCCATTGCACGCGGGGTGTTTTGTGGAAATACCGCGAAAAATTAAAATGAAGAGAGCTGTGATAAACGTGCGATCAATGGGCAATACATGTTTCGCATGGTCAGTGACGGCTGCTCTGCATCCAGCCCAAAGAAATGCTGATCTGCAATCGTCGTATCCTCATTACACGTCGGTGCTAAATCTTGCGAACATTAAGTTTCCAATGACGTTGGATCAAATTAAACAGTTTGAAGATCACAACGACATCTCCATCAACGTGTACGGCATCGAGAAAAAAAACAAGGAACTTGCTATCCTGCCAATACGGGTTACTGGTCGAAAGATGAACAGGCATGTAAATCTGCTGTACGTGCATGACAACAACGTGGGACATTTTGCGTGGATCACGAACCTATCCCGCCTCGTGAGCTCGCAACTGAGCACGCACCATGGTCGGAAATATTTTTGCGATCGGTGAGTATACATCCTAATAAAAATAAAAATAATTTTTACGTAAAAGATATATAAAAAATTTCATTATTTACAGATGTTTGCACTATTTCTACACGAGTGAGAAATTGGAACCCACACCGTCGACTGTCAGGAGATGAAAGACTGCGCGATCAAGTTACCGAATGATAACGACAAGTGGTTGGCCTTTAAGAATCACAGCAGGAAGGAACGAGTTCCGTTTATTGTATACGCCGACCTGGAGTGTACCCTGGAGAAGATGGAAGCGGATCTGGAAACGTCCAGGTACACATATCAACATCATCGCGTGTTTAGCATAGGGTACTACGTGCGTTGCTCGTACGACGACTCGTTATCAATGTATCGGTTTCGCGATAAGGATTGCGTCGCGTGGTTCGCCGAGGAGCTAAGACGTAAAGACAATCTTGTCCACTAATATACCCATGGCGGATTTCACGCGAGACAAGTGGGAAAAGTTTAACAGCGCAACGCACTGTCACGTGTGCGAAAAACCGTTCGAGCCAGACGACGTGCGAGTACGCGATCATTGTCATCTGACCGGTCAGTACAGAGGTCCCGCGCACTCAAACTGTAATCTGAACTACAAAGATTCGCATTGCATTCCCATAGTTTTTCATAATTTATCTGGCTACGACGCGCATTTTATTATAACGGAAATAGCAACAGCGTACGAAGGACATGTAGACTTGCTCCCAATCACAAAAGAGAAATACATTTCATTTACAAAAAACGTTAAAAGTACCGAAGATAAAGATAAGAAAACTTGCATCAAATTGCGATTTATTGATTCGTACAAGTTTCTCACCGCTAGTCTCGACAAATTGGCATCTTATCTAAGCAAGGATAAACTGCGAATATTGCAACGCGATTTTTGTAAAATATCCGCAGAAAATTTTGATTTGCTGACACGAAAAGGCGCATTTCCGTATGAGTACATTGACTGCGTCGAAAAGTTGGAGGACTCGTGTTTACCACCGCGCGACTCGTTTAATAGTTCATTGACAGGTGACACCGTATCCGAGAGCGATTACGCGAACGCCGTCAACGTCTGGCAGCGGTTCTCCATTCGAACGCTCGGTGACTACAGCGATTTATATCTCAAAACCGATGTCTTGCTGTTGGCCAATATCTTTGAAAATTTTCGCGATAGCTGCGTCGCGAGTTATGGACTCGATCCGGCGTATTATTATACTCTACCAGGTTTTACGTGGGATGCTATGTTGAAGCATACGCGTATCAATTTCAAACTGCTCACCGACATTGACATGGTCATGTTTATCGAACGCGGCATACGCGGCGGTTTGAGTCAATGTTCAAACAGATACGCGCTGGCCAACAACAAGTACATGCAGTCGTACGATCCATCGAAACCGTCGTCGTATCTAATGTATTTCGACGTGAACAACTTATACGACTGGGCAATGTGTCAACCATTGCTTTACGCAGATTTTCAATGGGTCGACGACGTAACCGATTTTAATGTTATGGATGTTGCGGTGGATTCCACGATAGGCTACATTCTCGAAGTCGACTTGGAGTATCCGTAACATCTTCACGACGCGCACACTGACCTACCGTTTTGTCCGACGCGCGATAAATTACCCGGTAAGCGGCAGGACAAACTCCTCGCAACATTATACGATAAGAAACGTTATGTAATACATTATCGCAACCTGCAGCAGTGTACTTGTCACGGTCTCCGTATATCAAAGATTCACCGCATATTGAAATTCGCGCAATCACCATGGCTTCGCGATTATATAGAACTAAATACGAAATTTAGAACATTGGCCAAGAATGATTTCCAGAAAAATTTATACAAATTGATGAACAATGCTGTGTTTGGCAAAACCATGGAGAATGTGCGCAATCACGTTGACGTGCGACTCGTGACTCATTGGGAGGGTAGATACGGCGCGGAGGCATTGATCGCGAAACCAAATTTTCATAGCCGAAGCGTCTTTTCGGAGAATTTAGTAGCAATAGAAATGCGAAAACTCGAGGTGAAGTTCGACAAACCAATCTACGTGGGTATGTGCATCCTCGATATATCCAAGACATGTTTGTACGAATTTCATCACGAGTACATGTTACCATTGTATCGCGACAAGTGTAAAGTCACGTACACCGATACGGACAGTCTCATTTATCACATCGAGTGCGACGATGTGTATGACACCATGAAGCGCCACATTATTAGATTTGTCACTAGCGATTACGCGGTCGATAATGCATACGGTATCCCACTCGCCAATAAAAAAGTTCCGGGCTATATGAAAGACGAAAATAACGGTGCGATAATGACCGAATTCGTCGGGCTTAGAGCAAAGATGTACGCCTTGCGAGTAGACGGTAAGAAAGATACGAAAAAAGCTAAAGGTGTTAAGAGTAACGTCGTAGCCAGGTCGATAACGTTCGACGATTACACGCGGTGTCTGCGCGACAAAATTGAAATGACGCGACAGCAGACCTGCATAAGATCCAAACAACACGAGGTATACACCGTGTCCGAAACGAAAATAGCTCTAAGTCCGTACGATGATAAACGATACATTATACCCGGTTCTACCGAGACGCTGCCATAAGGGCATTATAAAATACCATTGTAAAATACAATTTTAAATACATTTAGATATGTATGAAAATAAATGACTCATTTGTATGTATAATATGTTTTTATATTGTAATAAATTTTTACAATACATTATTTTTGTGTATCCATGAATTGTGTGAATTATCAAATCCTAACCACTTTACATAAACCTCATCCCCCCTTTTGCGCAAAACTTTTTCAACGAGATACACGTCGGGATTAGCAACGCGATGTAACTCGTATTCGTAGAAGCCGCCGGCGATAGCTTTTCCGCAGGAATCTTCCAACAGATACGTCACGGGATTAGTTTTCTGCACTTTGACGATTCTAAACACCTCCGTGGTCCAATTTGGCGTGTATCCTTTCTCGAAGATTGTCTTAAATTTACTCACGCGTACCGAGTCGCCCACTTTGAATCGCGCGGGAGCAGCGATATTTACGTGGCTGTACACCGTTGTTAGGAGCTTGTCGGCGATCGCGGGGGTAACATCGATGGGTCGCATGCCGATAGTTCGATGCTTTCGCGCGTTGTAATCCGATACGAGACCCGGCAGCGAGTCGATCCATTTGTAATTTCCGTTGAGCGTAAACATTTTCCACATATCGTTCTTGAGCGTGCGATTGAATCGTTCGACGACCGATGCCTTCATTACGGAATAGGTCGAATAGTGATTGATATTATGTTTCTTCAAGAGTTTCTGCACGTTTGCGTTGTAAAATTCTTTCCCCTTGTCAGTCTGCAGATTTTTCGGACATCTTCCGCCGTCTCGAATTATTTTTGCTATCGCCATAGTAACCACGGTTCCGCTCTTGGCCTTGAGCGGTACGGCCCATGCGTGCTTGCTCAGCACGTCGATAACGGTGAGTATGTAGTGGTAGCCTCTGTTGAATCGCGTGTATGGACGCATCTCGACCACATCCGCCTGCCACAGGTCATCGTATCCGCGCACTATGACGCGTCTTCGCGAAAAATTTCTTCTCGCAGGAGCGTGTAATTCTTCCACCAGCCTCCGTTTCTCAGTTGATTGCTTCTTACTAGCCATGACGATGACGCGCAACTGACGCAGAGATCAGATGTACGTTCTTATCTATTCGCGATGATTCGCAATTACATCTTGAATCATCTTTTGAAGCTCGTTTAGGGTAATTTGCACGTTATTCTGGAATGCGGCCATCTTTCTCTCGATTTCATCCTGCCGATCTTTCAAAATTTGCACGCTCTGCTGCACGTAACGTTTATTGGCGGCATCACCATCATCTACAGGCGGCGCTATCCGTCGAATCTTGCGCGATTTCGCGTCAAAGTCGGTGGCGACCATGCAAAGAGCGTTATCGCGCACGTAATTTCTGACTAATCCGCTCCATTGATAGTACTGTTCCGCACCGCCTCTTCCGAGCAATATACCAAACTTGTTGATCGGCATTTCGATGTTGATTGAATGACTCGCCGACGCGCGGTTTAATTTATAATAAGTCCAGCCTCGCGAAGTTCCTCGATAATCGACAGGATCTCGTTATCGTGACCGGTGTGACCCGCTAGGCGCGAAGCTTCGAGCAATCGGAGACGATCTACAAGCTCGTTGGGATCGTCCCAATGAACATAGTCGATCTTGTTGTCGTTTAATGTCATGGCACGCGGTATAACTTTTCCAGATTTTTTACCCAAAATCGACGATGCAATTATATGGTCGATCTTGTTGCCGTTTAATGTCATGGCACGCGGTATACCTTTTCCAGCTTTTTTACCCGAAATCAACGGTGCGATTATTTGTGTGTACTTGTATCCCCTGTTGCCATTTATTTGAGCGTGAGCATCATAATTGCGTTTATGAGCACTCGTCGTCAACAGAATGCTCTTGTATGTTTGCATATCGTCCTCCGTGTAGATATCGTCATTGGGAAATTTCTTAAAGATCAACTCGTAAAGACCGCGTGTGCCAGCGTATCGTATGCCGTCGATAATTATGTTGTCCGCGTTGTTCACGTCAAAACGTTCATTACCGACCATTATTCCATCGTTGCTGAAATAAATACCGTACATGGTGTCTATACCGCTTTCTTGATCGCCGCTCAGAACTGCCCCGACGTACTTTTGGCCCAATAGACCAAAGTGATCTCGCAACGTTTCTCGACCCTCAGATGTTTGCAAATGCTGTCGAACGGACGTCACGAGTGAGTCATCCGTGGTTTCGAAAACATCCTCGTTTGCGAGTGATTCGAGCATTGTGGGTTGTACGGAAGGCGCAGAGGTTATCGGTGGTTCATTCAATGGACCTGTCGATCGTTTGGATTTATGCGGTTGTAAAATTTTGGTTATTTCACTCAAATTAGATGGCACATTTATCGATCGTTTCAACGTAACTGGAGTTGAAGCCATTACAGAGTCGTTAAACGAGGCGTTTGGTCGTTTTCGTTTGAACTTTGGCTCTTCGTCTTCCCACGCCGTTTCATTCTCAATCTTTGACACATCGGATTCTTTGCCAACGGTGTTTTCGGCAATCCGCCTTAGAGGCTCGATGATGGGCTTAAAGTGTCTCTCCAACGCGATATCTTCCTCCATTTTACCAGTTTTCAAGGCGTAATACTTTTTGCGAATTGAATCGCTCGTTTTCGCAATTTGATTTGCTATTTTCTCGCGCTCTCTAATCTCCTCGCTGCTGTCCATGTTGCGATAGCGTTGTTCAATCGACGCGTTGACAACAACTAACCACGTTTCGGTATCGCAAAGTCGTTAAATCCTTTTCTGTATCGACCATTCGAAATCGCGCTGTCCTTGTCTATCACCACGAATCCATACTTTTGTTGCCAACATGTATGACACAATTTACTGAAATCATCGTATGACATATCAGTGTTTACGTGATCGTTGAATACGTGTTTCAGATTGTTACCATCCTGTTTAAACAGAATCAATAGATTCGCGTTGTCGCGTATAAGATGCTTCGGTATCTTTGCATACGTCTGACAAAGATAGAAGGAGTCAACGTCCGCGTGCCTGCCCATTGCAAAGTATTCTCTTATCGTATCCTGCTTGTCGCACGCCACGTTATCAAAGATAAAAATAGAATTCGGGAGCGCCTCGCTCGGTGGAATGACGTCACTGTTATTCGAGAACGTAAAGTAGCCAATCTTTTCTATCGGTGATAGTATATTCTCCAAATATCGATATTTCGGTTGTTGCAACAATTTCGAGTACACATACACGTTCTCGAAACGTACACCGTGCGGACTTTCCAGCAGGCTTATCAAGACGTTTGTCTTGCCGCAATTCGACGGACCGCATATGATACCGCGTATAGAAATCGGTAGCATGTCTCCATGTTTGCGTACCTCTTTCGTTAACTGTATCCTATCGTCAAAGTTTGTCACTTTGATCGTCCGCGATTGTCGTACGAACCGCATTTTACCTCCCCTCCACAACGAATGAAAAACAATATCAAGAAAGCTGGCCTATTTATAGAGGCCCGTAGAGCTGAGATGCTCAGTCTTTAAAATGTTTTTGCTCGTGTCGGATAACAGCAATATTTACGATTTAACCGCCGAGCAGTTAAAGTATATACCAAAGGTCATTCTACTACGACAGTTTTATAATCATATAGAATATTTGTGGGATAAGCTTCCCGAACATATCAAGGCAGATTCGGAGGTTCAGCAATACCGTCGCTGTTTAATACATTATAATTTGCCGTGTCAGCAAACGCACATCGACGGTCCGCCGCCGTTGATAAAAAACTGTGGCGAATGCCGCCGAAGATAGGTCGAGGTCTGTTGAATCGCGCGATAAACGCGCTTCCGATCGAATTACATATCCCCGGCTATCAATTTTGCGGTCCGGGAACTCATTTAGAAACACGATTGGCAAGAGGTGATCGGGGTATTAATCCATTGGACGCAGCGTGTCGCGAGCACGACATAGCCTACTCGCGTAGCAACGATCTCGCAGAACTACACGTGGCAGACAATATACTCGCCGCGAAAGCGCGAAAACGTGTCACCGCGAACGATTCGACTCTCGGAGAGAGAGCTGCAGCTACAGCCGTCTGGGCGGCCATGAAGGCTAAAACGAACCTCGGTATGGGTTTGAAAACGAAGAAAAAGAAGAAGAACAAGCGAATACTTCCGGTAGCGAAACGCGGCGGTATCCTACCGATCCTGCCGTTATTAGGGGTTCTCGGTTTGTTGGTCGGCGGAGCGGCGGGAGTCGCAAAGGCCGTGAACGATAACAAAACCGCGCGGCGTCAGCTGGAAGAAATGCAACGTCACAATCGCGCCATGGAAGGTCACGGACTTTATCTCGCTCCGTACAAACGCGGACGGGGAGTCTCGAGAAAAAAAAAAAACGTCGAAGAGACGCTAAAAATCCCCAAGGGCGTAACTACCAACGTACAACTGCAACAACTGGCAAAACGTATGCGCATTCCATATTTTAGAGGTATTTTCATACGCGACTCGTTACCGATCGGCGGTGTACGTCGAAACAAAAGCGGTATCGTGAATTTGGATAATACTGAGGGACCGGGTACTCACTGGGTGGCGTACGCGAAGAGAGGAGATCGTGCCATATATTTCGACAGTTTTGGCAATCTTCGACCGCCGAGAGAATTGGCGCAGTATCTAAAGAACAATGTAATAGAGTACAATCGCACGCCATATCAGCGATACGATCAGAGCAATTGCGGACAACTGTGTCTGCGTTTTCTACAGTCGGTTGACAATCAATTTAAAGACCGGCGTTACGCTGTTTAATCTCAGTATTCATTCAAACATGTCACTGACATTTACGCTCATCGGCAAGAGCAGCATCCTCGCGGTAAGCTACTTTCCCGCCGTGGATTTGAGCGATGGCGATTACGAGCTCGGTCTGACAGATTTTGAAACCTATCACACGATACCGAATGTAAATTCGTCGAACAATAAATTCTACTATGACGACGACAAGGAGATTACCATTCCCGAAGGATCGTACGAACTGCGTGATATAGACATGTATCTGAAACGCGCTCTTTTATGGAACAAATCCAATAATGTCTCGCCAAACGAAGATGAACCGCACCCATTGATTATTATTCGGGCTAATAACAATACGATGAAGAGCGAGATCAAGTGCGCTTATCGGATAAATTTCACCAAACCGAACAACATTGGATCGCTGCTGGGATTTTCAGCGAATCGCGTGCTGGAGTCGCGACAATGGCACGAATCGGATGTTCCGATAAATATCATCAATGTAAACATCATTCGCATAGAGTGTAACGTGACCGCGGGTGCGTACAGCAACGACAAGTACGTGCACACGATACACGAGTTTTCACCGAGTGTGCCTCCAGGATATAAGATATCGGAAACGCCGGCACAGATCATTTACCTTCCGATCATCGTACGGAGCATTTCGGACTTGACGCTTCGCGTCGTGGATCAGGACGGTCGATTGATTGATTTTCGTGGAGAGGAGATCACCGTTAGACTGCATGTACGAAGACGACAGCGATAACGTGAGATGCTCGTACTGAACGAAGCTGAGCAGGTGCAACAGACGAGAAACAAAATTAGAGAGACAATCCGATTGCCAAAGAAGAAACTCACTGCGTCGAACTTTGAATTTTTGAAATCATTGGGTTTCGTCGTACGAAATGGTTAATATCTTAAACATTGGAGGTGAACCGATCTTTGACAACAGCGTCGTCAAGATTGAGACACACACGTACAATCCGTACGCCAACACAACGTTCGGACATAACGATGAGATAAGAATACCCATACCATAGCAGGATTTATACACGTTGCCGTGCGAGAGCTTTCTCTACGTTGAAGGAAGATTGACGATAAAGGAAAGGAATGACGAGTCTGAGACAACGCTTGCGAATAATTGTGCAGCGTTCATGTTCGATGAGATTCGATACGAGCTCAACGGTGTGGAGATTGATCGCAACAGAAACGTTGGAATAACCAGTACCATCAAGAACTATGTATCGCTATCGTATAATGATTCTCAACTCATGCGGAATGCTGGATGGGACGTTTCATCGAGCATACCGGAAGGATACTTCAACTTTTGCATACCGCTCAAGAGGTTTCTGGGCTTTTGCGAGGATTACAAACGCGTGGTTGTTAACGCTCGTCACGAATTAATTTTGATACGAGCGCGCAGCGACAACAATTGCATTGTAGGAAATCCTGCGACGGAGCCGGAAATTGAATTGTTTAAAGTACAGTGGCGAATGCCTCACGTCACATTAAACGAGATCAATAAGCTATCCATGCTACGGGCCTTGGAAAGCGGGCGATATCTTAGTGTTAGTTTCCGTTCGTGGGATCTGTACGAGTACCCCATGTTGCAGAACACGACCAAGCATTCGTGAGCCGTCAAAACGGCGACTCAGCTGGAGAAGCCGCGATACGTTATCTTTGCGCTGCAGACCGGGCGCAAGAATATCATGTCTCAAAATGTTAGCGTATTCGATGACTGTAACTTGACTAACGTGAAACTTTATCTAAACTCTGAATTTTATCCGTACGACGACTTGAATCTGGATTTTGGCAAAAATCGATACGCCGTCCTTTTCGATATGTATGCGCGTTTTCGTAAAGCTTATTACGGATACGATTCCAGTGATACGCTTTGCAGCTTGTATACATTCCTGATGGAAGGACCTTTTGTTGTCATCGATTGCTCGCGACAAAACGAATCTGTCAAGAGCGCCACCGTGGATGTGCGAATAGAATTTGACTGCAAAGAGAATGTACCGGCAAATACTACCGCCTATTGTCTCATCTTGCATTATCGTGTAATCGAATACTGTCCATTGTCGAACGTAGTGCGCAAAATCATGTAAATTACAATATCAGCGGGTATTGCGATATAAGATACACTGATGTACCGCGATAAGATACAGATTGCTCCGTCGTTTCGTCATGATCGTACCAACGTTTGTCGATCTGCAAGGATTCACCGTCGGGATGAAATTTGTCGTAAAGGAGGTGGCGGTTCTGAGAAACGGGACCATTTTGGCGCATTACATTTTTACATGTCCCATGCCATGGAGTCTCCTCATGAAATCCGACAAGTCATGCGCTTCTTGGTTGATTGCAAATCACCATGGACTACGATGGGAGAACGGAAACGTGCCGCATAGCATGGCGAAACATTTAATTACATCGGCCGTGCTTGGAGAGGGCGAGATGTCGACTCTTGTGTACGTCAAGGGATGCCAGAAACGAGAATGGCTGGTGGATCTACTTGAGAATAAAGCTAGAAAAAATCTAAACATTGAGACTTTGGATGCCGATTACGAAGATATCGAATCTTTAAATAATCTAGATGTTACTAATACTATACGATGTGAAAAACATGTTAAGAATTGCGCATTACAAAATGTATTAAAAATATGTAATTGGTGGTCGCGACACCAGAAATAATTATGATTTTTTTTTTAAATAAACTATATATGTATATATAAAATGTTTTATTTCCTTTTCCCACATAGTTTGTAGTATAATATAGATGTTTTAGCTGTTTAAAAGCTGTTTTAGCTGTTCAAAAGCTGTTTTTAGTTGTTTGATAGTTGTTTGATAGCTGTTTTTAGCTGTTTGATAGTTGTTTTTAGTTGTTTTTAAAGATGTTTTAGTTGTTTGATAGCTGTTTTTAGTTGTTTGATAGCTGTTTGAGAGCTGTTTTTAGTTGTTTGATAGCTATTTGACAGCTGTTTTTAGTTGTTTGATAGTTGTTTAATAGCTGTTTTAGTTGTTTGATAGCTGTTTTTAAAGTTGTTTGATAGCTGTTTTTAAAGTTGTTTGATATAGCTGTTTTTAAAGTTGTTTGATAGCTGTTTTTAAAGTTGTTTGATATAGCTGTTTTTAAAGTTGTTTGATAGCTGTTTTTAAAGTTGTTTGATAGCTGTTTTTAAAGTTGTTTTTAAAGATGCTTGATAGCAGTTATACAGATCAAATCACCGAAAGTCAATGGCGCGATATCGTTTTCAAGAACATACGTGTCTCGCGATGATTTCATCGCACACGTGCAAATAGATACTATTGTGTATAATGCGCTACATGACAAATAAATGCATATAATATGGTTAAAAAATTTAAATTATTTTTCCTTTTATTTACCGTTCCCTGTCATTAAGCTGTCTTCGTTTATCGTTTAATTAAATGTAATATTAAAAATTAAATATTAAGATCTAAACGATTAAATATCGTTGGCGAAGAAAAGATATGCGATCATGAGCGAGAACGCGAACGTGGCCGCTAACGAGAAAACGCGCGCGAATGTGGCCGCGAACGAGAACGCGCGAGGGAGAGAGAGACCGCGCGAACGAGAGGGACCGCACGCGAACGGGGGACGGGGGCGTGAGAGAACATCTACGAGAGGGAGATAACGCAAGCGGGAGCGTGCCGTGTGACGTCACGCGGACCGACGCGGCCGTTGCACGCGGACCCCTCCCCCGCGACGCACAGTGCGGCCGAAGCCCGCATTGTGCGGCCAAAAGTCGAAAAGTTAAGGGAACGATCTACAATTTCGTATTAGGGGGTTTTTGGGGTCGCTGATTACGAATCCGTTATCAGAATTAAAAAATTCAAAATGGCGGATCCAATATGGCGTCGTGTTATACGAAAAAACTTGTCAAAAATGAAAAAAATTTAGCAATTGGTCTAAAACTTATTATTTTGTGGTTATTAGGGTCTGTGATTACGAATTTATCAAAAATGAAAAAATTTAAAATGGCGAAATGCAATATGGCGATACAAAAATTTTTATTAAAATTAAACATAGTAATATACAAATTAAGAGTTTTGAACTGTAATGTAATATGCATAAATAAACTTTATATAAGATACACTTAAATTCTACGTTTACAAAATATTCCCTACGCGTAGCTACGTAAAAAAATTTATGGCTCTGAAAAAAATTATATTACAAGAAAAAGTTTTCATTGTCGTAAGAGTCGTAAGCTTCTACATCTGTACCTGACTCAGAGGCCGAGCTACTTTCTTCAACCATTTCTTGTTCATATTCTTCTTGAATATTTACAGATGGAGGTGATAATAAATAAATAGTTTCTGTGGACAAAGATTTGAGCGGTTTAACAGGCAACTTTCGGCAACTGGAAATGTACGGATCAGATGCAACTAAAAATCTTTTAAAAACATCCTCCATTGTTTTTTGACAATAATTTTTTCTTGCAAAATGCAGGCGATAGATTCCAAAAAATTTATTGCAGGCCTCTTGCGCATCTTCGGACATTTGACCGATAGGTAACACTGAATGTTGTATTATTTCTGGGCCATGAATTAAAAGTTTATGAACTAAGGTAGGCATGTAATACCAATCAAATAATTTTACGATTTTTTTAGCTAATTCCACGGCATACTGCCGAAAATTGTCCACATTAATATCATGACCACATGAAATAGCTTGCAATATAATATAAAACCGATGTATAATATCTTGATCAATTCCAGTTATTTGTGCAGATTTTTGATATTTTTCAAAAAAACATCGAGCAGTGTTTCCATCGTCAGAAGTTCCACTGCCGGCTTTCGGCTTGTCAACATTCAAGCCCAATTCTGTTTTAAAAGCTGCTTGTATAATTCTTTTCCTTCTTTCGACCGATTCTTTTTCTTCTTTTGAACGAGCCTGCCATTTTAGGATTCCCAATTTGTAAGACAAATGTAATAAAAATTCAAAGCACCGAATCCAACAATGTAAAGACGATAGGCCGAATTTTAAGTGATCTGTACAAATTTCCTGGTTTAACATTTTATCTATATCGTTAAAACTTTTAGATGTACAATTGCATAGATAACAACGCATCGCAGATTTTGTATCTGACAATGAATTGCATACTTTAGTATCTATCATTGTCAACGTCAAAATATATTTAACACATACTTTTTTTCCGTTAATAGTAGTTTCAAACGAATTTAAATTCTTTATTTGCTGTTCTACATAATCAGTTGTTTTTTTTGTTAAATCCACTGATTCTTTTGCACATTCAATTTTAATGGGCCGACAAAATCTTGGTGATGATGGTCTTGGATTTTTCCAGACTACAGTAGTTTCCTTTGTCAAAGTGTCTACGTGTACAAGTTGCAATGGGACATAAGACGTAAAAAAAACACTTTCATCACTACTACTGTTGTCGTCGAGCTTTTGCTTATATTCACTATGCCCTGAACTACCATCGCAGCCCCACTTACCAATTAAAGTTAAATTTTCGAGTTTTTTCTCTGATAAAGTTTTCATAACTTCCATTTGATAAAGAATAATACGTTCAATTGTGTGATCTAATAGAGGTTGCAATTTTACTTCTGCTTCATTTGCAGTGATAGAAAGACCTGAAGCTGGATAACATTTTAATTTTTCTTTATTTAGCTTTTTATATGATGAAATCATCTTTGATTTTTTCTGCAAATGAGCATTACGTAGCTGCTGATATTTACTTTGTGATAATCCAAGTTCTATAAATAATGATAAAGCTTCGTCATTTGTGAAAGGTAGATTAGTATTATTTACGGAGTCCAAAGATCTTCTATACTTTGTAGCTTTAGTAGGACTCCCTTCTGAGATATTGTGCACCACTTTTGCAAAATCAGATTTTCCTTCGGACCGCAATTTACTTGTTGCTGAATAAAGGAGTGCTTCAGTCGATACTGTCGCTCGTAAATCTTCCATTTTTCTGCGTTTACTTTGTGCAGAAGACTCTGAAAAACTGAGTTGTGGCCGACCTGAATTAGGCTTCTTTTCATCAGATTTATTTTCTTCTGAATCTTTCCTTTCTGTTTTTTTTTTTTTAGTTCAACAGATTTCTGCAGCCAATCATAATTTAAAAAAAAAAAATTATCCTCTGTTCTGCTACTTGCATCCATCTTTTTCTCATCTTGAACACCAAATCTGATATTGTCCCTTTCTCGTCATCTGATAAAAAGTATTCTGATGAATCTTGTTTTTCGGACAAAAATTTTTCAGTTCTTGCATAAATATTTGTCATGTCATCTTTTAAAATATTTTTTATGAAATTAAAAAATATCAGTCTCGTAAAGCCACCTTGAGTCGAAGTACTGAAACCTAAAAAACAAATAGCACTGTTATATGATAGTTATGGGAAATATGTTAATACATCATATAAAATTTGTAACTTAAAAAAAATAAACAACAAATCTCTCTCTTTCTCTCTTTATCTCTTCTTTTTGCTTTCTGTATTATATTATACATGTATATTTCTGTCTTTCTTTTTCGATGCTCCTTTTTTTCTTTCTTTTTCTCTTAATTTTTTGATTTGTATGCTTTATTTCTTTCATTTATTATTATAACTCTTGAAACGAATATCCTACTTTATTTTTGAAAAAAATTCATAAAAATTCAATAGGCAGATATAGGCAGCTGAATTTTGTTTTATTTAGTAGATAATACTTTTATGTATAACCTCCAACAAATTTTAAAACAGCATTTTACGGCAATCTAATACTTTTTTATCTAACAATTCAAGTTTTCTATTTCTAACCATTTTCTATTTAACAATTAATTCCCAGAAATTTTTTCACATATTTTACTAACCTTCAGATGTTGATTCCATTTTGTTCCGCTTGATTTTATTTACTTTAAAAACTTTCACACGTTCGTAACGAAAGCGTCGTCCACCGTCCGCTCTGTATCTACAATAGTGTAGCGCTCGACGAAGGCCACATTCCGACTGAGTTTGAGGAGAGGATTTAGGGAAAGGGACGTTACTGTGAACGGTTTTCGTTTCTTAGGGGATCCCTTTAGCCAACCCAATGATGAAAAAACCCTAACTAGAAACTTTTTTTTTCGACTTTTGGCCGCATAATGCGGGCTTCGGCCGCACTGTGCGACGCGGCGAAAACGCGAACGCGGGTCCCCTCAATCCGCGGCGCGGCGAAAACGCGAACGCGGTACCCCCTTTCCCCTCCCCGCCCGCGGCGCCCGAAACGCGGTTCCCCCCTCCCCCTCCGACCGCGGCGCGGCAAAAAACGCGGTACTCCCTCCCCCGCGGTCCCCCCGCAGTATACCACCCCGCCCCCAATGGTATACCCCCCGCCCGACCCCCCCGCCCGCGGTACCCCCCGCCCCTCACCCACCTCGGGCACCACCACTTCAGTTAGAACGCCCATACCTTACCTACTTTCATAAATAACTGTTCGCCCTTCTGGATACCGGCTTCGAAGCCTTCTTCGTGAACGCGCAAACAGCCATTAAAATATGGCTAAACTACCTGGTGAAACCAGCAAGCGGCCAGGTGCATCTTGCCGACTGATCTAGCACCTCCATCAGGGGCTATATAACGAATCCCCTTAATCGTGCAGGGACGGATGTTTTGGCATCACTTCCAGATTATGCTCACTCTCAATTACGATATGTTGATAGGTGTGGACCTATGGGCTAAGATGGATTTCACGATACCGCCTCCGCCTCCGCCAAGCACAGAAACACAGGTCTACGCCATCGAGCGCGCACCCGAAAGAGAAACGACGTCCGAAGAGGAGCGCCTGCGAAAATTTCTGGCTGAATTGCCGAAATTCGCAATGCAGGCGATAATCGACAAGGAAATCGACAAGATGATGAAGGACGTCGTTATTAAACGCGTCGCACAGCGCATGGAGCGCGTCGGTCGTCATTGTGCGGAAAAAAGATGGCAAACCTCGGTTCTGTATCGATTTCCGAAAAGTAAATAACGTGACGGAAAAGAACGTGTACCTACCCACTTCTCCAGATCATCGCAACGCTCGACAAACTGCGGGGGGGAAGGGTCAAATATCTGACAACCATCGGCTTAAAAACGGTTATTGGCAAGTGCCGTTAGCTCCGGAAAGCCGGCTCGTGGCTGCATTTACCGCCCCCGGGAGAGGCTGATGCAATTCAAAGTGATGCCGTTTGGATTGCATTCCGCACCAGCCATGTTCCAGCGCTTGTTAGATACAATCCTGGGCCCCGAGCTAGAGCCGCAAGTATTTGTTTACTTCGACGATATCGTCATCATTAGCGAAACATTCGAGGAGCACTTACGAATCTTAAGTGAGGTTTTTCGTCGGCTCCACGTAGCGAACCTCCGTATCAACCCTGAAAAGTGCCGTTTCTATGTCAACCGATTAAAGTATCTCGGCCATATCGTTGACCGGGACGGGATCCGAATCAATCCCGAGAAAGTTAGCGCCGTTGGTAACTGGCCCGCCCCGCGGAACGTCCGTCAGGTCCGCCAGTTTTTAAAGGTAGTGTCCTGGTACCATCGGTTTATCAAAAGCTTCGCCATCCTCGCAGCGCCGTTCACTGCACTTACCCGGAAGCAGGCCCGCTGGACATGGAGGGGGATGCCGAACAAACCGCGTTTGACGCCCTAAAAACCCCATATTAACGACCGCGCCGGTACTCACCTGTCCGGACTTCACGCAACAATTTTACTGGCCAGGTCTGGGGGCCGTGCTGACACAATATTTTCCGCGCGGTGAGCGCGTGATCGCGTACGCGAGCCGAACGTTGAACAACGCCGAGTAGAATTATAGCGCGACTGAATTGGAGTGTCTGGCCGTCGTATGGGGCATCAGGCTCGTGTGGAGGTACTTCGAAGAGTATCGATTTACGGTAATCACCGACCACCAATCATTAAGATGGCTTCAAAAACTCAAATCCCCGACAGCCCGCCTAGGTTCTTTGAACTGCAATAATACGATTTCGAGGTTGAATACGGGAAAGGGGCACTCAATAAAGGGCCGACGCTTTATCACACCAGCCGGAGGCACTCTGGTCCAAGCCAAAATGCGCCTGGTATACACGCATGTGGCTAACACCACGTCGTGCGAGGTCCCCGATTTCCGAATCAACCACTGCCGCTTATGGAAACACGTGCTACACAGTCTTGATTTTAAAGACACCCCGGAAGGAGGACAATGGAGCGCATATCAAAAGATCGACGAGCCGCGATCCTGGAACAATATCACGACGTGCCCACCGCTGGCCATCTCGGAATCGCAAAGACAATCGTGAGAATCGCCCTGAGATACTATTGGCCCGGCATATTTCGGGACATCGCCCGCTACGTCCGGGAATGCCCGACATGCCTAGCGCACAAAGTAGCTCAGGAAAAGTCCGCCGGACAATTCCACCCGACCGCACTTGACCACCCGTGGCAGCAAGTTACCATCGAATAATAATACTCCCGTATTACGTAGCAGTTATATTTTGCGTTTGCTGGGAGGTTAAGGACCTAGAAGCCGTAATGTTAAACAATAACCTTGCGGATTTATTGTGACACCTCTAAATCTCATAAATGATTTAAATGCGATGCAGACAGAAAATACATAACATTTTTTAATAAATAATGGTAAATATGCATAAAAGGTTACACCTCACCGATTTTATTCCCACTTAAATATGTTGTAAGGGAGGTCTTTCTGAGTAATTCTACGCAAGAAAAAAGTGGGGGGACGATATTAGTTTAGAAGATACAAGAAATTGGAGTTTGACATTAAAGTTTGTGTATGCTGTAATAATATGTAATTTTTTTCAGTACTAAGGGAAGTAATTTGCTGATATGTGTGTAAACAGTACATATGTGAGCGGGGTAAAGGATATACAAAATTGATTAAATCAAATAAATAACTTAAATCAAATAAACAATTAATGATATCGAAAAATTATTGAACAATCATTATTTCAGTAAATATGCATAAAAGGTTACATCTCACCAATTTTATCACCACTTAAATATATTATAGGGGAGGTCTTTCTGAGTAATTCCACGCAAGAAAAAAGTGGGGGACGGCATTAATTCAGAAGAAATAGCAAATTAAAGTTTCACACAATTTTAATACTTTTTTTTAGGTATTATAAAGTCACATTAGTTCTAAGAGAAATAATTTGCTGATATGTGCAACCGCCCCTTCCCCGCAAGCAGTGGTGGGTGGGGGTGACCTTGATTCGCATGAAAAGTCATAGATATTTTGTCAACAATCGAATTGACCGACTTATTATTACCGTGTTACGTATGGAAATTTTATACTAAAATTTCGGACGACACATTGAAAATTTTGAACGCTTAGACGACGCACGTTAGCTCGGAAATCCGAGCGAACGCTCAGGTCAATGTAAATGTTTAGTTTATCCTACGGTTATCGGACGGCCGTTGGAAGGCTGGGGGCCAGATGGGGTCTAAACTACGCTTCTAGAAGCTTCTAGAAAACTACCACCTTAAAACGCGTAGGAAGTGGTGAGAATCTCGCGCGGGGGGTTCTGGCCATTTTCGGGTATAAAAAGGGCGGAAAACGCCGCGGAGCGACACAGTTTTGGGGCTTCGGCCCTAGTACTTCAATTTCGAAACACATCGTTTTTGGCTTCGGTTTAGTTAGTTCCTTAGTTTAGACTCCGACTCTGTTACTCGACTTAAATCATTTTTCTAACTCTTATTCCATTTCAGACAGTCACTTTCGACATTCGACTGTACGTTCAAGTCCGAGCATTCGCGCTCGATTCTGGGACTTAATCCCTGTACTCTTATACCTTAAGACCGCGCTTCACGCACAACTCAGTTGTACTAAGATTTTAAGAATAAAGGTAAGATAAGTCTGAAAAAGAGAATAAGCTTGAAATCTAGAATCTGACCTCGTATTAAAATTCTTAATCAATCACTTCTGAGATTCGACTCGTAGTTTTCGCTGACAAAGAGCGTGGCGATCTGTCCTGGCCGCTGACGAAGAGTGTGGCGAACTGGTACTTTCGCTGCCGAAAGGCGTGGCGATTACGGGGTTGATTCTTAGAAATTGCAACAATCGTTATTAATTCCCGAAAGTGAATTTGGCCTTTACGCTGACGAAGAGTGTGGCGGATTGGCTTTGAGCGCTGACGAAGAGTGTGGCGAGCTTAAAATTCATTTTCGAGAACGCGGGCTGAATAACGAAAAAGGGAGGTAGACGAGTTCAAATCAAACAAATTAGGTTCCAGATCAAACAAGCTGTTACTTCTAATCGAGATCCTCTCCCCCTCCTCCAGGAATTGCAACAACTAGAAAACGCACCTCCATTTAAACCTATTCCTGTCGACTTCGACATTGATTATCCTAATTATGTATAATCAGATAGACAAAAGTGATCCTCATTACGAAACTTATAAACTCAGATATCTTTTCGGTCCCGAATAATAATAATAATAATAACCTTCACACGACTTGTCCAAATCCCTGGTAAATTGCTTAAATGCATTGACAAAAAAAAACGGACAAACAACAGACAGAACGTGACAACCGTTAACGAGGCTGAGAAATTCGTGTAATCTTCTAACGAATTGTGCGAAATTAATCAATTCAATCGTTGACAAAATACCCATGCATAAATTAAGTCTCGTATGTTTACAATAAAATTAATAAAAACAAGGCCAAAAACGAGCAAACGTAGATATCATAAGTTAAGATTAGTTTAATATCTCAATACATATCGTATAAAAAAAGGATATCGTATAAAAAAGGAACGTTTCAAGCTCCACAGAGTCTTCCTCAACCAATTAGGTAAAAAAAGAAAAGAAAAAACATTTGAAAGTTAATATTACATAAACGGCGCGGATACGTCTATCATAACGTCAGTGGCGAGTCAAAGTTGAAAGGTGTCACAATGTCATCGTGCGCAAAGCATTAAACATTAATTCTGAATCACATTGCGGTCATCTTGTCTACAATCCATGATTGATTCTTTGTTTGATGACAGGAATGAACCAAGTCAGTGTGTGTAAAACAGAAAGACAAATTTAATGCAACAGTTAAGCGAAATTTCTAAAATTAAAACCGTTTTAATGTAACAAAAACCTAAGTAACCGTCTTAAATGTTTCATTTCGTTAACATCTACGTAGCTAAAACTCTTCATATTTAATGCTTTCGAAGTGACGATGCAAACTCCCGTACATATCGGTTGCGCGAGAGCGACTAATTGTAAGACGAGACCGTTAAGATAATTATATGAGTCGGTCATATAAACAATAAACAATCAGTTTAGAAGTTAGAAAGCTCGTCAAGGATTCCGAAGTACGATCCATGCAACAACTCTGTATCATTGTTTGCATTTATACCGTTCTTTTGTTCTTTAATATGAATTATTTCTGAAATAAGTCTTTTATGGAAATTAGGTTCTGTATCTAAAATTTTAACATTATCCCAATCAAACGAATGGTTTAGATCTTTTATGTGTTCGGTGATAACAGAGTGTTTAGAAGAATCTAATTTTATGTTATTTGTATGCTCTTGAAGTCTCGTTTTTACTTTTCTCTTAGTCTGTCCCACGTAAGATGCATCGCAATCTTTACAACAGATCTTATAAATAGCGTTATTGTTTATAGAAATCGCATTTTTGTCTTTCTGTACTTTGACAATCTTGTTGATTTATTTAAACATCTATAACCTACTGTATGTTCATTTTTGTTAAACAAAAACGGTGCCTTATTCGAAATGTTATTAATATAAGGAATAACAATAAACTTCTTATTCATGGTGTTCATCGATTCATCGCTATCCCCATAAACTGTTTCAGAGTGTGTAATATGTTTAAGTTTACTATTGAACAGTTTGTCAAGTCTAAAGTTTATTTCATTATGAATCAATTTAAGAGGATAACCGTTGTCCAATACAATTTTAATAATCAACTCGAGATGTTTTTTGTGAAACATAGGATAGGAAAGTAACACGGCCCTATGTACAAGGCTGTAAATAGTTCCTATTATGTGGCAAATAGGATGGTTAGAAAAAAACCATAAATACCGCCAGAAAACGTTTCTTTGTGGAACCAATCGATCTGTAAAGAGTTATCCACGACGTGTAGTGAGAGATCTAAAAAGCTTAGACAACGGTTATTCTCATACTCGATCATAAATTTCAGTCGTTCATGGTAATCGTTAAAAGCCTTTAAGGGGATCCTATAGCGAAGGCCAAACTTCCTCGATGTCGATAATGTCAACATTTCTAATCCTGTTTTCTATGTTATATATCTATATCTGTCTTTGTCTAACTATAGTTATCTGTCCTTGTCCGATTGCTGCGCCATCTCTCGCTACACGCAATACTGCTTATCCTATCAACTTGCATGTGCTTTTGCACATATAAAAGTTAAATACATACAATTTTTTTCTAGGATTTTAATCTTAGTTTTAATTGCACTATATTGTTCTTAAATGTTTTCCCTCGAGGGCGCACGTATCTCATTTTGTATATATTGTTGGCGTTTCCGGTTGTAAGTCGGTCGCGCCAATTAGCGTAAACGCCGGGTTCTTACCCCGACAGGGATACGGCGTGCGAAGGTGTAATAATGGACACTGTCTATAGGTAACAGGAGTGCTAAGCACTGATTTATTAACAGTCTTAAAAGTGACGATTACGATTGAACGCGCCTTTACATGAGACGGTCGCGGTAGTCACTTTACGGTATAGACACATGTATTGTGTACATACACGCGGTGTATACGTGATGCCGGTAGGTTCGCCGATTGCGAAGCACGTGACACGGGAATGTCCGCCGGTCGCGAACTGCTACGGCGATATATGAGCGCACTCGAAGTGTTTGATTGACGGCGCACTTATAGCGCTCACAATTAGCGGATACGCGTGTGCACGAGATGCACCAGTAACGCGCACTTGAATGTTCACTGCTCGCACGGAAGCGATGGTCTGAGCGAGCGCACAGTGGCGTGATAAGATACGCGCACTGAGACACGAATTGTTCACCGACCGTAGACCTTGTCGATGATCTAGCGGGCGCGCGGAGGCGCAGTAAGAGTAGCCGCACTAATGACGCGGTAATGAGTAAGCGCACTGACGGCGCGATTATGAGCGGACGCACGGATGGCGCGAATATGAGTAGCGTATGCACGACGGCGAGTATGCAACCGTGTGTAACGGAGACGTCGTGTAGCTGACGCACTGACTGCGCGATACTATCGGGCGCACTAAACGCGCGGTAATTAACGTGTGCACAACGGCGAATATGCAGCCGCGTGTAACGTCGACGTCTGATCTTGTACTACTGAGACCGGAACTCTCGCGGTCCCGTTTCGGGAGTCCTCGGGCACACGACACTTGCGTCAGCCAATTGGTTTTCGTCAGGATCACGCGATTCAGGCGTGACAGGATCGATAATGTGTCGGGGGAGACTTCACGGTCTGGGGGTGACGGGGGTGCGGCGCGAAGTCAGCTCGTTCAGAGGGCGGCTAAGAGATAGCGTTGCGTTTGCTGTATCGATCCGCGATCGCGACGGATTAAAATTACGGAACATATATAAACTGCAGTATTTTTGTATTAACCAAATATTGTCGTCAGTGACAGCTCTATGTGCTCAAATTTTTAATTATTTTTTGTTTTTGATATAAAATCAACCAGAGTGCCCTACATTTTTGTGCGTACTTTAATTCTGTAAAAGAATTTTGCAATTCCGTAAAGCTAATTAAAAGTTTAATGCATTTAACTAAATGTCTGTAACGACTGCCACTATAGGATCTCCTTAAAATGTATTCAATCATATCGCGCGGCGCAGCTAATATTATATCATCCACGTATCTAAGAAATATTAATGGATGCAAGTCGATGGAACTTAATGCTTTTTTTTCTAAATCCTGCATGACGACATCAGCGACTATTGGCGATAAAGGTGATCCCATAGGTGCACCGAAAGTTTGTAAATAATATTGTTAAAGATGAAATATGTAGAAGTTAAAATGGATTTAAGCGCGGCGATAAATTCTTTTCGAATTGATCGATTTTGAACAATTCATTAGAAGATTTTACCATGCAATTACACGAATTTCTCAACCTTGTTAACGGTAACAATAAGTCGGTCAATTCGATTGTTGACAAAATATCCATGATTTTTTACGCGAACCGACGTCTACCCTCACCCACCCCTGCTTGCGGGGGAGGGACGGTAGCACATATCAGCAAATTATTTCTCTCAGAATTAATGTGACTTTATAATACCTAACAAAAGTATTAAAATTGTGTGAAACTTTAATTTGCTATTTCTTCTGAATTAATGCCGTCCCCCACTTTTTTCTTGCGTGGAATTACTCAGAAAGACCTCCCCTATAATATATTTAAGTGGCGATAAAATTGGTGAGGTGTAACCTTTTATGCATATTTACTGAAATAATGACTGTTCAATAATTTTTTGATATCATTAATTGTTTATTTGATTTAAGTTGTTTATTTAATTTAATCAATTTTGTATATCTTTATAACAAAAACATCATGAATTTAACGTTTTTAACTAATTATTACTGACTTTGTTACTAATTGCGTCACAACCACAGTACGAACTTATTGACGAAAAACAACAATGCTAACAAACAACGGGTGTCACAACTTACCCTACTGATGGGTTAGCTGTGACACTTGCATCGTTTTGTTCAAGTGTTTGTACACTACTGTTGCACATGAACAAAGCAAAAGAAACGTAGAAGATCTAAATGATTAGAAACTGTTCTTTTGAATGATAGCATCATCTGACCAGTGGGACCAGTAACTTAGAAGATACATGAAATTTCCAAAAAGTGTCACAACTAGTCCCGCTCTCCCCTACAAGATATTGTTACATTATTTAATCTACCGATGTTTACTAGTTTTTATCTGAAATAAGCATTATATTTGTAAAACATACCGACAAAATCTCGATCTCCAACAGCATGCATACTATTTTGAGTAATTTCGTCAAATCCAAGTTCTATGGCCAAAAACTGACGATTGATTGAAAAAGGATTTCCTGCTATTGCACCACTACCAAGCGGTAAAATGTTCACACGTTTACGCACTTCTAATAGTCTTTCCAAGTCTTGTTTCATATACCATGCGTAGCTGAAATTTAAGAAATTAATAATAAGATTAGGCTCAATTTTAATTATGAGTTATATTTATAGATATATATAGCAAGGTGCATAATTTGTCAGGTTATAGCAGCCTGACTTATCGATCTGATTTGCATGCTGAGTCGATAATGATCAACGCGCATACAGTTTGTTGGATTAACATTCCATTGCCCTTGTTTAGCAAATAAATGTTAGTGCTCCCATATGAACGCCGTACCGCGCCTGTACTACGTGTATCACTATATTAGTCCGGTGTTGTTTTTTCGGATTATAATAAAAAAATTAAATTATAATAAAGAAAACTAATCTCAAGTTTAGTGAACTTTACTCTGATATGAGCGTTTGCCTCAAGGGCAATGGAGGGTTAAAATATATAATAAGAAAAATAATAACCTACTGATACAACGCGCATATCTAGAAGACGTTTTATAGACGTTTTAAAAAAGACTTTATCAAAAGATGTTGTTTCGGTTACAATCTAAATGGCACGGATAGGACAAGGCATACTAAAAAAAAAAAGTTTCACTATGTATTAGTTTGGTACAAAAATAATTGTGGTTTTTAATCTTTAACTTCAAATGTGAATACCTCGGCTCATTGAATGGTCTACGTTAAGTATCTGTGCAACTTCTCTAGTGGTTTTCAATGGATCTGCATCGATAATGGCTCTTAATTAATCATTATCAACAACTTCAGGCCGTCCACCCTCTTCATCTTCTAAAGTCTAAACTTTCGTCTCCGCTATGGAATTTGTGAAATCAACGCTAAACTATACATTTTTTGACGGTCCCTTAGTTGATATTGCGTGCAGTTTCCGAAGCTTTACCCAATTTGAACTCATATAAGAAAATCGAATTTGCCCTTTTTCCATCTTCATTTTGATAGTTTGCAATAACTTCGTATACACCACGGTCTTACATACAGGTCTGGAAACTCCTGTGTTTTTAAGTGGTGGGGGGTGTCACTGTTAGTGAGGCACGTAGACCCCAGTATTGCAGCGAACCTATCGGACGGACGGGAAACTGAGCCGACCGTGACCATGTTCAAATGGTGGTAATCGTGTGTGCGTCAAAAATCAAAATCAGTGAAAATTGTTAACATAAATTGTAAATAATAAAAAATTGTTAACAATTGTAAATACAATGCCAAAAGCGTGCATTGTGCCGAATTGCTGGAAGAAATTTAAGGACAATACAGAAAAATGTTCCGTTTTTAAAGTGCCTCAAAACGAAGAATTGCGTAAGAAATGGGAATCTGCAATTCCTGGCATTGCAGTATTGAAATCGTCGCAACACGTGTGTGAGCGTCATTTTGAGCCAACGTGCATCGTGCGAAAATTAGAGAAGCGTAGTCCAGATGGAAAAATTCTCATTGATGTAAGTGTGAATTATATAAACAGTTTTGTCGATTGCATTTTCGCATTTGTATAAGGTAAAAAACTGTGCAACATCGTTCCCGGTAAAAAATTTTTCATATAAAATTATGTATAATTATATAGAATTATATAGAATTATATAAAATTATATATATATCAATATGTATATATAATATATTTCTATATATTTCTATATAGAAATATAGAATTATATAGAATTATATATTTCTATATAATCCTATATAATTCTATATAATTCTATATAATTATATAGAATTTCTATATAAGTTTTCATATAAAATTATGTATTAATTATATAGAATTACATACAACTAGATTTTCGTTTGTATCCGTTTATATCACCGCCAGTTTTGTTTGTACCCTTAAGGGGGTGATTGTACCGAATTATCAAAATTGAAATAAGAGCTATCTTCGCCATTTTTAGAAATATTTTAAATCCATAAGCGGGTGCTGTTTCGGAATCGAGTACAAACGATTCCGAAACAGCACTTGGTTGCGGATTTAAAATATCTCTAAAAATTACAAAGTTACCCTTTACGAATTTTCGATATCCCGTATTTTCACCCCCTTGTATCTCCGGAATCGTGCCTATACTCATCTTAAAATTTTACTGGGATTAATGTTTCATCTAATAGTACTATTTGGCATAAAAAAAAGTTTGAAATTCAAGGTTCCCAAAAAATGGGCGAAAAAACATATCTTTTTGCCATCACTTTTTTGGCACCGGTTTCAAGAAAATCGATCCATTAATAAAAAATTTAACTTATCCTCTAAAAATTAAAAAAATTTTAGCATTGGTTTCAAAAAAATCGGTCAATTAACACTCATTATTTCTCAAAATTTGAATAATTTTCAAACCGTTTTCCAAAAAATCAGTAACAAAAAATTATCTATAAAAATTATCCATAAAAAAATTATCCATAAAAAATTCAGCTTGATATCTCAAAGTTTGCGGAAATTGGAGCAATCACGTACATTTTTTTTTTAACAGAAATCAGAAACCCCTTTACTATTAGCAATTTTTCTAATTCAATTACATTTTTTATTTCTTTCTACCCCTATCTATATACATATATAAGTACCTGACGTCTGTATGTCTGTCCGTCCGACCGCGAACTACTTGTTATTTCCCGAGGAATTGGAAAAATTTCGTAACCGGTTTCCAAAAAGATTGGTAACGAAAAATTATAAAATTTATCCCGGGAAATTATAAACAATCCCTGGGAAATTCTACCTCTACTTTATATACAATTCTTTGAGATTCGGTCAATTTTATTTCCTGAAAAATTGGAAAAATTTCGTAAAAGGCTTCCAAAAAATCGGTAACGAAAAATGGTTATAAATATTCCACGCTAGATTAAATTACACCATCCCCGAATCACTCAACGGGTGGGCGCTTTTATTCGCGGCGACGAAAAGTATTTGCTACTTCTTTTTCCCTCTCCCCGCACTCCCCGGAAAATTCTACCCTTACTTTATATACAATTCTTTAAAATTCGGTCAATTAATTCCCGAAAAATTGGAAAAATTTCTGATATCGGCTTCCAAAAAAATCAGTAACGAAATATTATACACTTTATAGCGCTCCCCGGAAAATTCTACCACCGTTTCATATGTAATTCTTTGAGATTCGGTCAATTATTTTCCGAAAAATTAGAAAAATTAGAAAAACCGATTTCCAGAAAATCGATAACAAAAAACTATACACATCATGGCACTCCCCGGGAAATTCTACCCCTATTTCATATACTTTTAGTAAAAATTCGGTTCACTAACGAATGAGTAGTTCACGGACAGACGGACAGACAGACAGACAGACAAACACTCGGGTTTTATATTATAGTATGATTATATAAAATTATATATCAAAGGTATTATATATCAATGTACAAAGGTATATAATATGTATATATATATAGATATATATATATATATATATATATATATATACGAGAGACAATCTTTTTGACAGATTCCTTACAAGCGTCCCCGTTTGCTGGAATCTGTGGTTCCATCGATTTTTGACTGTGAATATCCATCGCATGAACCAAGAACAGCATCCTTTAAAGCCACCGATAATGAAGAAGAGACTGTAATATCAGTAGAAGAAGCAGAAAATATCAGCAGCAATGATCAATTTTTGACATTTTCTGTGACAAAGAATTCACAAATACATTTTCAAATCGGCGACGATGTTTGTACAGTGACTGTGCCGAATTCATGGAGTATCGTTGAATCATCAACAGAACAAAAGCTTCTGATGTTATCTCAGATTGTCTCGAATGCTGCAAATAACGGTGATATTGCTGTAATTTGTAAAGGTATCGTGATTGATGATAAGAGAAGAATTAAGTACGCGGTCCATGGAAAGCTTATAAAGTATGACGTACCACAACTTCCACAAGAACTGACTGACCCTCGAATTTTGCCGAACATCTTTAGCGAATTTCATGATCTGCATGTTTGTGATGGATTGGGAGATGCCAACATAAATCTTGTACAGAGTTTTGTATATAAAGATAATATGAACATGAACCGATCAACGAAATGCATGTTAATTGGAAATACAAAAATTTGCAATTTTTGTGCGCGACTCAGGAAGACGTTACAGCAAAAAAATTCTCGTTACACAAAACGTGATAAATTCAAACGATTTGCTGTTTTGTCAAATCCTGTTGATCAGATGAAGTTTAACGCTATGCGGCTGAAGATTAATCGTGAGAGACGAGCAAAAAATCGTCGAACGAGACGGGTGAAAATACTCTCAGCGTATTTAAGACAGAAACAAGACGAATTAACTGCGATAGAAGATAATTTGCTCGAAGAACGGTGTGCAATGTTAAACATACCAGAAGTGCAAAAAAATGCATTGCGGCAAATAGTCGCAGCAGCAAAACAAAAAGATTTGAGAGGACGACGATACACCAAAGACTGGATAATGACGTGCATGCTGATGAACATACGATCTCCAGCTTATTATGAATTTATAAGAAAAAATCAAATACTTCCTCTACCATGTACAAGGACTGTTCGAAATTACTTCTCTCTGATTGATTCGAAATGTGGTTTCGACAACAAATTCTTCGAGTTGTTGAAACTGAAATTCCAATCGAAAGATCCAATGCAGCGCCATGGTTTGTTAGTTTGCGACGAAATAAGTTTACGGAAATCACTCGCCGTTTCATCAAAGGATCTCACATACACCGGCTTGACAGATTTTGGAAATGATGGACCGAGGGCTACGGACATAGATGATCAGGCAACACACGGCCTCGTGTTACTTTTTCAACCTCTTGCTGACAAATTTACTCAGCCAATTGCAGTTTTCGCCTCCAAAAATCCCGTTAAGGGTGATGAGCTAGCAAAATTGATGGTGAAGGCAATATCTCTCTTGGAACAATCCGGTGCTCTCATTCATGGAATTATAGCCGACGGTGCACGAACTAACACCAAGATGGGCACAATACTTGGCATCGACAGGACGATAGACAATTGTAAATCATGGTTTACACATCCATTGGACAATGAGAGACGAGTGTTCGTTTTTTCAGACGTACCGCATCTGATCAAGAATGTTCGAAATCGTCTTTACAATAAACAGAAACTACGGGTATTATATATCACATCAAGTCTTAATTTTTTTTTACATACAAATGTAGGACACAAGGACCTAAAACTATTTGACAATACTTAAGTTTATGCTTAACGATTGCCTGATATCAAGACATGTATAATTCTGTTTGTAGATTAACAGCAACGAGGGTTACGTCCAATGGCAATATTTCAAAAAGCTGTTCGACACCGACACAAAACTACCCGGGAATGCAAGAGTGTGCCCAAAAATCTACAGACGACATATCGATCTGGATAATACTAGCAAAATGCGTGTCCGACTAGCAACTCAGGTAAATGTCAAAATTTCTATCGATCCATTTACAAATTACTTTAAATAAAACTGTTTTTTGCTTTGTATAGATATTCAGTAATTCAGTTGCCGATGGGATGAAATTCTATCTTGAGCAGAAATACGATGGTTTTAGTGGATGCGAAGAAACCATAAAATTTTGCAAGCGCTTAAACGATCTCTTCGATGCTCTCAACCGCAAAATGCCCAATCAAGGACTGACACCGGACACCAAAGATTTCAAGGTATGAAATTTGTTTCTTGCAGCAACTTAATATATTTATATTTTTAATATATTTAATATATTTAATATATTTAATATATAATATATTAAAAAGTATGAGGCCCTAGTAGACGTCTTCACGACGTCCCTAGAAAAATCCAAACTACCGTGCAAAGAAAAAAAAACGTTTGAACCCCAGTGCGCGTTTTCACAACGTCCCTGAGAATCTAAAGTATCTAAAAAAAAAACATCGATCCCAGTACACGTCTTCATGACGTTGTAGGGAAAGTAAACTACTCTAATAACGGTCCTAGGAAACTGAAGTATCTGAAAAAAATAATTTCGTCCTGCAGACACTAATGGATGGATTTTACAGATTATACAAACATCTCTAGAGTGGTTGGACAATTGGGAGCGGGCAAAGATAAAGGGGGACGTGACGAACGACGAGTTTCTCACGCCAGAAACTGCAAACGGACTACGGTTGTCTCTCCATTCCACGATGGGTCTTTGTCGGTACCTGATCGAAAAGCACAATTTCCAGTATGTACTGTCCGGAAAAATCAATCAGGATAACTTAGAGGTAATATCGCATGGTTGTGACCATATGCTTTTTAAACTAATACTTGCGCTCTCGTCCCCCCTTATTGTTTCTCATGCAATTATTTTACGTTACAGAAATTTTTCGGCACTATTCGTCAAGCGGCAGGCAGCAACGACCATCCTTCCTGTTCAACGTTTTTACAACTATACAAACTGTTATCCGTCTATAGCGTAATCAAGCCTCCAATTTATGGCAATTGTACAGTTACTGATAGGAAGCCTCCGGAAATTTTAGTATCGGTCGACGATCTAATGAAAATTTACGGTCGGACCGAGTCAAAAATTTCTGAAATAGCGAAAAAACTGCAACTGAAGTTAGATGAATTAGTCGAGTACGAAGACTGGGAGATTGATGAGCTCCAAGACCATGATTATTCCCTACCTCGAGTCCTTGATTGCATAATTTATTATGTCACAGGTTTGGGTGCTCTATATTCATACTCGTCAGATATTTGACCCTTTACTTGTCGATGAGATCAGTAGCTAGTTGTACCTCTTTAATGCGATAACACAGAAGCGCGATTTTATTTCACTCATTCATAATCAATTCATAATTTCATGAATTATCATATTCAATAGGAGGTATTAACACGGTTTTCAAAGTTAGTTGCTTTATGCTGTAAACGATATACTAACAATAATATTCTTTCTAGCTGTTTATGTGTCCTACGGCTTGTTATTTTTCGTATTTTATCGAGTATAGTTGCACATATCTACACAATAAACTACAATACCACTGAACGCTGATATATGCCTCGTACACACTTGCATATACTTACAGACACTCACGCAATAATATATAGTTGCCTATAGCACTCGTAGGCACGCTCAGACTTCATGCTGGCTACGTGAGGGTGCGAAGCCACAATAACCTGCTAGTATTATAGCATGTTATATAATTATTATATGTTATTATTAACATGCATGTTAATGTGCTATTATCGCCTCAGTTTTGCTATTATTATTGCATGTCATAGATAAACTCATAAATACGTACTATCACGGCTTTGTCGGTTGCTTTTGTTGCTATGCATGTTCTTCTCCTTAACATCTTTTTACAACAATTACAGGCTACTTATGTAAGCAAGTGCTTCGACGTTATAATGCATGTGAGGAGTGCCGAAAAGCTATCCAACAAAGTAACTCGTCTTCAGTATCGAAGTTGATCGACGAGAAATCCCGAGGGCGGTTAATTCACGCCAATACACATTTTTTTAAACTGATCTCGTTTGTAGAGTTTTGTTTTGCCAAATACGCTCATCAGAAGCATGTATTTGATTTAATAGTGGACGAAGTTTTGTCTAATTATAATTTTACATTTCCGTGCATGAAGCATGCTTCCCAAATTTTATCATACGCTATATATTATTATATACGACTAAGTATGCGTCAATTCACTTATCAGGAAAACAAAAAAAAAACAGAAACAATTTGTTGTAAAAAACAAACTCGCCAAACTCACTAAACAATAAAATCATTAAGTATCTTAAGAAAAGCCTATGAGAGTCAACACTGGATGTTCACGTGTATAAATAATTTTTTATGCTAACAAAGCATCTACAAGATTTTCCTTCCCCAAATCCCTGAAAAAACTGTAAAGAAATTATTGCGAAAAATAATATCTCAGCCAGGAAGGGCTTGGAGACTGTTAAATTATAATAAAAAAAATTATTTATACACGTGAACATCCAATGTTGGCTCTCATAGGCTTTTCTTAAGATACTTTATGATTGAATTCATCGTGAGTCTGTTATTTGATTTTAAATAATAAAAGTTATGACAATTTACACAATGCGTCTGTTACTTTCTTGTATGTACTCCTTTCCAAATATTCCTTTTTTACATCTTCCCGATAAAAAAATTTTTAATATAAAATTATGTATATATGTAATTATATAGAATTATATAGAATTACATAAAATTATATAATATATAGACATATTTGATATATAATTTTATATAATTATATATAATTATACATAATTTTATATGAAAAATTTTTTACCGGGATTGCACAGCTGTTTGGATTATATATATGGTTTTGACCTGCCTAACACCGCGGTCCGATTCACACTAAGAGCGCTATTGGCATCATTCTATCTTTATCATTCATTAGGCATAAACAAGGATAGAATAACGCCAATAACGCTTTGAACATGCATCGGACCGCGGCCTAATTTGATTGGCTCACCCCTAGGTTCGCCATTTTGCCTCACTATCTGAGTCACTCCCCACCCTACAAGTTTCCAGACCTGTATGTAAGACCGTGGTATACACGCTAGGAAGGACAGCATTTGTTTAATGAATAGAGGGAAGTCGAAACTTTACAGTGATACATCACGTGACTACAATTAAACACAACTTCATGTCAAAGTACAGTACACATCGAAATTCAAAATGATAGAAATACATGAAAGCTCCAAGGAAATGTCTACACAAATATTTAAAAAAGTTGAGGTACTATTGCAGCAGCATGTTGAAAAAGTTACCAAGTCTTCTTTAAATATGTAAAAAAATATTAGGCAAGTAAAAAAATGTTTTAGACAAAAGTTGTTGAAATTAATTAGTGGAAAAAGATGATACAATAAAAAATGGGAGTTTTTATTTAAAAAAAACTTAACTTGGACTATTCTGGGCCTCTCAAAACGGGTCCCGGACCTAAAATCTAATAAGATTGTCTAATAAGATAGCCCCCTTTAAACCCTACGACTTTTATCTGAAAAATTTTTCTAATAAATTAATATTTTCTGAGATAATTGGCCATTTCGCAACTTTTAATATGCACGATATATCATAAGCTATAAAAATATTTCCTGTCAATTAATCGTTAACAAAAGGGAGAATACGAAACAGCAGTTAGAATTACCTGAGATAAATCGGTATATTAATGATTTAATACTTACTGATGACATAACTTTGCTGATGACAAAACTGGTCTCTGTAATAGATAGAGTGTTATTAAAGTTATGTAAATATTAAATTATTTATATACCGATTTATTTCTCTCTCAAGCAATACTAGCTTTTCTTTTGTTATTATTCTCCTTGTTAACCCGTTTCCGTTTTTACTAATTTTTACTTTACAATATATCTAAAAGTAGTCCCAAATAAAATGTTTTTAAGATATCTTAAAACAATGTTTTAAAAACATAAATCAGGATATAAAATATTTTAAAGATGTCTTAAAGATGTCTTTCTGACAATTATATAAGGCGTTTGAAAAATGTTATATCTTTTAGACGTCTTAAAGTTCTCTGGGTAGTTAACTCTTTTTATTTCACCTTGCATTTTTCTTACCAGTTAGAGAAAAATTCTTTTTGTTATATATTTTAATCCTCCATTGTGCCCTCGTGTTAGGCGAGCGCTAATATCTTATTTCCTCAATTACATAGATGTAGCATAAAAGTTGACTCTGAAACTTTTTGTCGTTTTATTTATAACCTTTTGTATTATAACTTTTATTTATATTATAACCTTTTAGATTATATTTGCATAATTATTTTTAAAAATTTCGTTAATACAATTTTTAGATTAGACGTTGAAAGTGCTAACGTATGATATATCTATGCGCAGCGCTCATATTAAGAGCAAGTACTTACTACTTAGAGTCGACGTGACTCGTGTTGTTGAAATGCAAATGAAAGTTTTACTGTTTTAGATTGATGTACCGATCAATGTTTCAGCCTCTTGTTCTTACAAAACTGTGTTTGGGGGCCAATATTTCCAACGTCTGTTAACCTCTAATCGACCGTTAACTTTCAGAATAGCCAACTTCTATTGACTATTCTGAAAAGTTAATGGTCGGTTAGAGTTTAACAAATATCAGAAATAATGGCCCTTGATCTGAGAAAACTATGTGGCAATATCACACTAATACAGTGACAAATATACAAGCGCGGCGCAGGGCTAACACGAGGGCACTGACGTTCGTTTGATGAACGAGGGCAATAGAGGGTTAATATTCTGATAAACCGCACGCGCGTTGGTCATTATCGACCCAGTGAATAAATTAATCCGATAATCAGGCTACTACTATGACCTAGCGAATTAAGACACTTCATCAACAAATATAGACGTATCAACAAATATAGAGTATAAAAAACACTGAGACAGTACTAGGGCACTAGCTCGACTAGCGCGTACCGAGAGAAAGGTAAAGTGGGATCGTTGTCCTTGTCGTACAGTTTGTATGACAAAGACAACTTCCTCTCAGTAATATGCGCATGCATCCTGTATAACAGAGAAAGAGAAGAATCCTACAATATCCATCTGTCTCAGGCACGTTTTCCGCCTACAAGCGTAGCATCGCAGTGCCCACTCCATACTTATATCTCAGTGATAAAAGAACAGATCCCGCGTATTGGATGGTTCACGAAAATTATTTGCAAAATGTATCGCTAGATGGCGAAATTGTGTTGACGTATTCTTCCCCCAGTCGACACAGTTATGTGTTCACTGAAAAATTTATGCTATAATAGCAATAAAGGAGGGGGGAGTGCAAAAATTGCCATTTTTCGCCCTCAAACGGGAACCTATAAAACATGCTTTGCTACCTTATTTGAAGAAGAAAGAAATAATATTCTGTAAACGTACGACTCAGGGTGATGTCAGGATAAATAATTAATTGTGTTCTCGGTTAAACAAAGTTTACTTCTCTTCGTTACACTCGATTCGATACGGTAGGCACCGCAGCGCGCAACCGGAGACGGTCTACTTCTACGAACCGCGGTTCTCGATCGTCTGTCTGCGCATTACAATCGGAGCAACGAGCTCCGTGTTCGGCTCTGATCACGCGTGTCGCGCGTGATGTTTCCTCCCGACGCTTCCGCAGGCCTGCCAGCCACGGTGCCAACGTGACTATCTTAACGGTCTCTTACAGTTCGGCCCTTCTGACACGTTATTCGTCCCGAATGAGGCGTGTTAACGAAAATTAGACTTTTTGGCTAAAGCTTCAAAAATAAAAATCATATTCAAGTAACCGATATTAATTCTTACTCACTACGCGTCCTTACAACTAACGATTCGATTTATTTAGATCCTATTTTATCCGTCGCTCTCGGGTGGCGACGTCACAGGTTTCACCCATGGTTTGAGGCGATCGGGCGACAGTATATTGTCGTACGGCCTCGACGATAAATTGAAACCTGGTACGTCTTGTACCACGTATCTGTTTTTATTTAACGCTCTCGCAATCATGTATGGTCCCTTATAATTAGGTTTGCGTTTACGATTTTCGGTCGGTTTCGCTTGTGTGTCGCAAATCATAACGTAATCGCCAGGTTGATACTTCGACGGTTTTTTATGCCGATTATTGTAGTAGTCTTTATTGTATTTTGCTAATAAAGCTGTCGCTTCTTCCGCGATTTTGTAATTCTCGTCCCTTTCGTCGGGATCGAAATATATTTTTGCTATCGAATTTATTAATTCAACTATTGATGCATCGACCTGGTTCCGTTGATCGTAGCCTAATAACAATTTTGACGGTGACATCTTAATAGCTACGTGTATCGTATTATTTATAACATATTGAGCTGTATCTAGATGAGATTTCCAATCGTGTGGTTCCTTTGCCATCTTTTTCAACGACGATTTCAGGAATCTGTTAACCCTTTCTACTCTTCCGTTAGCCCACGGGGCGGCCACGGCCACCTGTCTATGACGGATTCCCCTAGCTCTAACAAATGATTCGAATTCTTTTGACGTGAAGGCGGTGCCTCTATCTGACACCAGTTTTTTCGGATTTCCGAACATGGTGAATAGCGGTGTTAAATGTTTTATCGTTTCTTTGGTTGTTGTTGATTTCGTAGCGTATAGCCATGTGAATCTCGTAAACGCGTCTACTACCACCAGAATGTGTTTATAACCATCATCTGTCCCCTGGAGTGGGCCGAAATGATCGATGAACAACGTGTCGAACGGTATTCGTATGCTTTCGTTCGATATCATTTCGCCTTCCCTAACATGAGTAGACGAGTTAGCTGTTAAGCAAACCAAACAATTTGAGATGTAATCCGATACTTTTTTTCTCATTGACGGAAACCAATAATTCGACGCTATGCCTTGTAGCGTTTTTTCAGCCCCACAATGTGCCATCTCATCATGGTATGCTCTGATAACATTATTAATCATATCGCCCGGTACGGCGAATCGAGGGCGATCATCGCCTTTCTTATAAACTAAACCCTCTATCAGTTCGAATTTATCGTTATCTTCGAACTGGAGGTTTTCTGATATTTCTTTCAATCTATGATCACGTAACTGTTTAAATTCTAGTTCGCGCTCTAGCGGTAAAGCCTCTACCAGGCCGACGTGCCTGCTGAGTGCGTCTACATGCATCATTCGCTCGCCCGCGCGATGGGTGACCTTAAACTTATACCCCTGCAATCTCAAGGTCCATCTAGCTATCTTCGGGTTTAAGTTTGCTTTATTAACCGCGTGCACTATCGCGTTACAATCGGTCACGACGACAAATTCCAATCCGTATAAGTATATATGGAACCGTTCTACGGCTTTGACAATCGCTAACATTTCCAACTCGTAACTGTGATACCGCGTCTCCGCTTGATTGGTCGCTTGACTATAATAGGCAATTGGTGCCCAAGCACCCGTTCGTTGCTTTTGTAAAAGCATTGCTGCAAGCCCCAGCGCGCTTGCGTCGGTATGCAGTTGTGTTTCCGCGGATGGATTATACAACGCTAACACCGGATAACTTGTCAACTCTCGTTTTAATGTTTCAAACGACTGAACGCATTCGTCTTTGAAAACAAACGGTACCGATTTCTTAAGTAAATCTTGTAATGGTTTAGCCTTAATCGAGAAATTCGGGATGAATTTCCTAAAATAACTTGTCAAGCCCAAAAAGCGCTGAACCCCCGTCGCGTTGCTAGGCCGGGGAAAATTTCGCACGGCTTCTGTGTGTCTTTCACTCAACGTGATGTTATTGTTTTCAATTATGTATCCTAGGTACTCTATCCGTTTTCTCAAAAAAAAACAAATTTTTTATAATTTAACTCTAACAATAAGTTGTGTTGTCTAAGTATTGTTAATACTTCCTTGAGTATTTCTAAGTTCTCTTCTAGAGTTTCAGTCGCTATTAATATATCGTCTATATAGACGATTATTTTCCCTTCCCTTATTAATTTCTTTAATAGGTCGCTCAATCTTTTTACGAATTCTCCCGGAGACTCACAATACCCAAAGGGTAGGCACGTGTATTCGAATTGGCCTTCCGGCATAGCAAACGCGAAGTATTTCGTGTGTTCAGAATTTAATTTAATTTGGTGAAACCCGTCTTTTAGATCTAACAGCGTAAAAACTTTTTTATTCCCTGTTTGCGCTACGCAGTCCTCTATTAACGGAAACGGATGGTGCTGCTTGACGACCCTATCGTTTAACGGGCGTAGGTCAGCGCAAAGGCGCATAGATCCGTCCTTTCTACGCACCGGTACCACCCTCGCGCAATATGGGGAGGTACTGTGTTTTATAATCCCTCTATTTAACAGATCATCCGTTATGTCTCTTATTTGCTTTCGTTCAGCCCACGCGAAACGCCTCGGCGCATAGGCGTAGGTTGAATGGTCTTTTAGTGCCACTTTTACCCTATAGCCGTCGTCTGATACTGGTACAACTTTACTTTCTATGCTCTTTATTAACGATTTTAATTCGAGTTATACTTCGTCTTCGAAATCTATATCTAGGTTATCGATTATTTCATCTATCTTCCTAGAAGCGCTGCAAACCGCGTCTTGTGGCAAATTTCCGAATAATTTAAGCGTTTCTTGTTCTCCTTTTAAAGGAGCATACCATAAGCATAAGTCGTGTTTTCCTAGGAGGTCGCGTCCTATCACCACGTCGACAGGCAGAGAACTTTCTCTGATCACGTGAAGTTCGACGTCCAAGTCAATATCCGGGCATTGTTCCAGTATCATGTTTGACCTTGCTATAATCGGTATTGGTGTATTATTTAGTGCCTTATACGCTATTGTTGATTTAACTAACGGCCCTGACGAGCTTTCGATAAATTTCTTATATACATTCTCGCGGACAAAGGAAATTGGGCTACCCGTATCTATCATTGCGGACAATTTACATTTATTCGAATTGAGCGAAATAACCGACAATGAACCCGAATAATTAATTCGTCTACTTGAATCGTTTTCGACTAACGCTACCGTGGTCGAGTCCTCCTCCTCGGGTTCTTCCTGCACGGCTGCTACTGCTACGGCCGCCGGCGTCCCTCTCGAGTGCGGCCTGTCGTCCTTCTTGAATTTTGGGCACTCGAAACTTTTATGCCCTTTGTCTTGGCATCTGAAGCACGTGATTCCCTCCTTGTCCGGCTCCTTGTCCTTCTCCTTCGCCTTGTCCTTGTCGTTGTCCCTTTGGGGCATTTTGCTTCCTTCTCTCGTTTGCTTCCTGGCCTCTGTCTCGCCTGAGGCACTTATGATCCTTTGCATTTGTTGCAGGAATAAGTCGACGTTTTCCGTGCCTAGCGCGGCCGCCGTTTCTCGCAGAGAGCGGCTCCCTATGCCGCCAATAATTAAATGTACTCTTTCCTCCTCCGTTATATTGAGGCCGTACATTAGGGCTAGTTTATCTGACGCGTATTCTAAGAAGGTTTTCTTCCAATGGTTCCACTTACGTGCTTCAATTTTCTGTATCGCCACGTGGAATAAAACTCTGCGACGAAATCTCGCCAATATGGCTTCCCTGAAGCCCGTTCACGACTCCAGCATCTCCTCTGAGCCTACCTCAAACCACTTCCTTGCTCCTTTGGTCAGCTTACCCGTCGCCGCCAAGTATTTTACGCCTTCTGGTGCCGAATGTATTTCGGCCACCTTCTCGATTCGTCGAAGCCACACCTCGACGTTGTCTGTCTCCTCTCCCGAAAACTCTGGAATCTGCGTCGCTAACAGATTCACTGCCTGTGCAGACGAAACCGAGGTCAACGGTAACACTTGGCTTCCTTCTCTGGAGGCACTGGTGTTCCTATTTCGATCGTCCATTCGTTCGTCCTGTCGATTCACTCTGTTTCTCTGGCCATCGACGACCGCAGCCGTCAATTGCTCCAGTAGTTGTTGTTGCCGCTGTTGCATCTGTTGTTGTTGTTGTTGCAGCTGCTGTTGCATCTGTTGTTGCTGCTGTTGCTGCTGCTGTTGCATCAGTGCCACGAGGTGCGCGCACCATTGCGGCATCTCTTCGCTGTCTCTTCGCCCGGGCGGCGCAATTTCTTTCCGGATCGCTCCGGTCCCCGCCGGTGTACCCTTGCTCTTCACCGGGGGTGTACTTTTGCTTAGCTGCTCGCCGGTAGGGTTTTTCTCGGTGTACTCGAGGATGAGCTCGATGTAGCGGGCGTGCGTAATTTCTTCGGCCGTGGTTATGCCGAGCCGCCTCGCTTCTTCTTTGATTTGCACCAACGTTAACCCTTCCAGCCGCTGTCGATCCATGCTTCTCTGGGCTCTCGTTCGCACCATGCACTCACGACCGAACACACGCAGCGTAAGCGGCTGTCTTTGAGGTTAACGCGGGTCGGATCCCACTTCTGAGCTGTAAACGTACGACTCGGGGTGATGTCAGGATAAATAATTAATCGTGTTCTCGGTTAAACAAAGTTTACTTCTCTTCGTTACACTCGATTCGATACGGTAGGCACCGCAGCGCGCAACCGGAGACGGTCTACTTCTACGAACCGCGGTTCTCGATCGTCTGTCTGCGCATTACAATCGGAGCAACGAGTTCCGTGTTCGGCTCTGATCACGCGTGTCGCGCGTGATGTCTCCTCCCGACGCTTCCGCAGGCCTGCCAGCCACGGCGCCAACGTGACTATCTTAACGGTTTCTTAAAATTCTTTTTACCAGGAAACTGTGGAAAATATTTTAGAAGCGATAGTGAATGTGTGTCAAAATAGCTGTGTTTGAGCAGTTTAATAAGAGATGAAAAGTTTTGAAACGCCTAAATAAAAGTTAAAGTGCATTGCGTAAAGTAAATGTTGTATATGTAAGATGATGATTTATATAAAGATGGTATTATTGAATAACAATCTAACACGTTGTGAAGTACGGGCCTTCTAATATTTCGAAGCAACGAACGAGGACGTGGCGGTCACTGCCTTCATTATATACAGGGTGTCCCCTCTTTAAAAAACGCCCCTCAATAATTCTTCAACGAAGCATTTTCAGCAAAAATGTTTCAGACAAAAGTTGTACGGTTTCGAGAGGCACATAAGATGGTGTCATTAGTTTGACCTTGAATAGTTGCTTGAAGGTCACGTAAAGGTCACCTTTAATTTTTTAAATAGAACCCCTCATATTGTAGTATATCCTTTGAAAGGGCATAAAATAAGAAAAATTTTTGCGCAAGTTAGAGGTCGATACGGTAACCCATTCAAAAGTTATTTAGGTTCAAAAATTGGCTTTTTTGAACTTTGACCCTAAATAACACGCGAACGGGTTAACGTATCGACATCTGGTTTGCGCCAGAAATTTTCTTCTTTTATGCTCTTTCAAACAATATACTATACAATACAGGGGGTTCCATTTAAAATTTTTGATTTTGATTTATTATTTTTCGCAATAAATTCTTTACGTTTTTTAAACAATTAAATCGTGTAGGTTTGATTTGGGATAGAGAAGGGTTTTTAATGTTCCAAGATAGCTGTGTTTCAAGTCCGACAAATTTGCGGCGCGCAGCCTATTAAGTTGGAATATATGTATATGTACAGTATGTACATTACAATTCGTTAATTCTTTCCGGAAGTATAGAATATATGAACACCAACACCTTGTTACGGCTCCACGGTCCATCTATCTTTGATTGATTTCTAATCTTATGAGCCTTTACTATTATATTTAAAATTTTTGAGTTGGTGCTTTCTGGGGCACTAAAAAATTTTAAGTGAAACCCTCCATATTGTAGTATATTGTTTGAAAGGGCATAAAAAAAGAAAGATTTTGGCGTAAACCAGAGGTCGATACGTTAACCCATTCGGGAGTTATTTAGGGTCAAAGTTCGGAAAGAACAATTTTTGAACCTAAATAACTTTTGAATGGGTCAACGTATCGACCTCTAACTTGCGCCAAAATTTTTCTTATTTTATGCCCTTTCAAAGGATATACTACAATATGGGGGGTTCTATTTAAAAAATTGAAGGTGACCTTCACGTGACCTTCAAGCAACTATTCAAGGTCAAACTAATGACATCATCTTATGTGCCCCTCGAAACCGCACAACTTTTGTCTGAAACATTTTTGCTGAAAATGCTTTGTTGAAGAATTATCGAGGTACGTTTTTTAAAATATATATATGTATACAGGATGGACCATTTTAATCCATCCAGTCAAATATCTTGAAAACCAAGCCCGGGAGAGAAAAATGTTTCAGACAAAAGTTGTTTGGTTTCGAGGGGGCCATAAGATGGTATCATTGGTTTGACCTTGGATGGTCGTTTAAAGCTCACGTGAACGACACCTTTAATTTCTTAAATGGAAACCCCTATTTTTCAATGCATATTCTTGTAGCTAATCTCGCGAGCTTTTCAAAACACTATAATAAAGTATTTTTTTATTAAGAACTTTTGGAATTATAAGGCTTGAAAGTTCTAGTATTTTGATATAAAATACAAAATATCTTGTAAAACATTAAGTTTTCGGTAATGTTACCTTAATACTTTTATGCACAGAATAATGAGACGAATCAATTGGTATGAAAAAAAGACATAGTTGCTTTTAAGAAAAAATATGTAATTTGCAACACGCATCTGCATACTTTAGGTAACATTACCGAAAACTTAATGTTTTACAAGATATTTTGTATTTTATGTCAAAATACTAGAACTTTCCAGCCTTATAATTCCAAAAGTTCTTAATGAAAAAATACTTTATTATAGTGTTTTGAAAAGCTCGCGAGATTAGCTACAAGAATATGCATTGAAAAATAGGGGGTTCCATTTAAGAAATTAAAAGTGTCGTTCACGTGAGCTTTAAACGACCATCCAAGGTCAAACCAATGGTACCATCTTATGGCCCCCTTCGAAACCAAACAACTTTTGTCTGAAACATTTTTCTCTCCCGGGCTTGGTTTTCGAGATATTCGACTGGATGGATTAAGGGGACATATACACCTAGGAGCGGGAAAAAAAGGTCATTTTGGGGATTTTTTTTAGAGGAACTGTTTGAATTTTAGAGTCGGATTTTTTTTTCAAGTAAAAAGTACGTACTTTCGAGAGTATGTTTGAATTTTTTTATTAAAAAATTTTCAAAATTAAAAAAGTTGTGGCATCTTTTTCGGAGCGTCGCAAAAAAATTACCGCAAATGGTACCCATTGCCATTTCTTGAAAAGTCATTTGAAACAAAAAAACTAAAATGATTCTTAAAATAGATACTATAATCTAGTCTTTGTCATAGCCGATTTTGAAAATATCAATTTTTGACAAAATGGCGGACATATGAATTTAACGTTGCGATTTAGAAGGAAAAATTCTTTCTTAATTTGCCCATAAAACAAAAAGTAAGCAATGAAAAAAAAATCCTATGACAAAGACTAGATAATTATGTGTATAATAAGCACACAAAAATTCAAGGTAATCGGTTTAGTGGTTTTCGAGATTTTTTGGGTACCAGTTTGAGAAACGTGGTTTTCAGAAAAACGCAATTGAAAGTTTGTTAGAATAAATCACGGAATTCTTCGACTTACACAGACTCGTCGATCCCAGGCCCATAGTACAAGTCTTCTACGGTGGCTAAAATGCCAAAATCATCTAAGTTTTGTTGTCGACGCCGTAATCTGCCCTCTTTTGACTGTTCCTGCGCTCGAATCTCTGCTTGCCCTATGCGGCGATCATCTTCTTTCGCAGCGTACAAGTGCGCGTGAGTTCCAACAGAAATCCCTAAGGTGTTCATTATTTGTAATAACGATGAAATGCCGTTGTTGAACATGCATGTTGCTAGTAATGCAGCAATATTAACAGTGACTGCCCCGCTGTGCATTGTTTTTGGAGCTATTTTCCAAACTAACTGGTTATAACTTTCGTTATTATTCTGCGTAAAACCGCCGACACAGCGCTCCAATAACGTGTCCTTACTAAGATCTTCGTATATTGGTTTGATGACATTCAGAACTTCTTTTGGTAATGCCGAATAGTCGTGACTAAAATTACTTAGTTCCCCTTTAGCTTTGGCTTGTTGCCACTTACACCACGATTCGGAACCTTCGGGGCAATATTGATGTTCAGGTTTTTTGTCTGTTGAGCCGTAGTGGTAAAAAGTTGCCCATATCGCTTTCTTCATATCATCCTTGGAGTCACAGTGTCTTCGAATAGCTAAACCATAGTAGACGCTCAGCTTGTCTATAAATTTTGCAGTCAATTTGTTTCTGCCGCCAATGCCAGGATTTTTTTTTTGCATTCTCGAAGACGGTTTCCCATGCGTTTTTGGACGTGACCCACGCACTCTTTTTTTATAATTTCACTGTCATCGCCATATGGTTTCGCATTTGTTATTCCTGTAAATGTTTTAGAGTCGCCATCACCGATGTAATTAGTATATTTCACTCCGTACTTTTCGACAGATCTTACAAATAATTCCTTCATAGCGTCAACTTCCATTTTGCCCGCAGACCCTTCGTGATTCGCTTGGCACTTTTCTTCGTGTGTAGCTTTCCATTCGTTGTATTGCTCGGTGTTGGTACGTTTATTCCAATATTCACATGCTTTACAAAAATTAGACTTCACAATAAAATCTACCACTTTTCCTGTAAAATGGCCAATCAGAGCTGCAACACTGAATAACGAAGTAAAACCACGTTTTCGCCACGTACTGTCACCCGAAACAGTCAGTTGGGTAACATTATCACTCGGATTATTTTTTCATATTTCTTCCTGTTCTTCTTTGACAGCTTGTTTCAATAACAGTTCACAAACACTTGAAGCAGCATTATGAATGTTGTTCACTATTATGTCATATGTTGTTTGTCGAACCGGCGGCGGCAAATCCATAAGCCCGCAAAATTTTGATGCTCCATTACATGCAATGCCCAATAAACGCATTACAAAATAGAATCGCGTATTTATTTCATAAGCGGTTTTGATGTACGGACAAGAAGGTATGGAAGTCGGTTTACACGAAGAACACGAAACTAAAATTTTGAAACCAAGCCCTCGGGTGCTTTCTATTGTAAATTTTACATTACCTCCGCACGTTTTGCATTTTACACATTCCGATATGGCAGAAAACACGGTAAAAAAATTCAAAATTCGATATCCGATGTTTGGATCTTTAAGCACAGGAAAATCTTTTGCAGTCTTTAATTTTTTAGCACTGGTACTAGCATTCAGGTCTACCTTTTCGGCATCGTATAGATTTTTAGGCGGTATTTTCCTTTTCTTACGATCTTTTCGAAAAGATCCCGATCGATGGGCATCCCGAGAACCTTTTTTCTTGTCCATTTTCTATACCGAATACTTTTTACAAACGAAAAATTTTGCTGTAACGCACAGTTCCACGCCTGGCAAGCTGGCTGACGAGGCTCGACGAAAAAAACTAAAATAAACAATTGCGACGCGGCGCGGCGCGGCGCGCGTCCAACAAGGGCGTGCATTCTTTCTTCCATAACTTCGTTATTTCTTGAAATATTTACTTGAAATTTTCACCACATATTCTTTAGATCCTAAGCTTCAAGAAAATGCAAAAATTGAAAAAACGATTTTTTTTTACCATTCTAGGTGTATATGCCCCCTTAAAATGGTCCACCCTATATATATATATATATATATATATATATATATGGGGCATTCTTTTTCTCAACGAGAGACCCCCCGCCCCCAAAGTTGGTTTTGACGTAAAGAGTTCTAATATGGCTTAAAATTTAGGTAATTATATCTACTTTTAAATGCAAAGTGGCAAAATAAAAAATTCAAGATGGCCGATCCAATATGGCGGACAATGTACATAAAATTGCTTAAATTCGCTTGAAACTCGTTACTCGGGGGTTTTTGGTGTCGCTGAACACGAATCTGACATTAGATTTTCAAAATTCAAAATGGCGGATCCAATATGGTGGACGATTTTTTAAAATTATATCGAATTTACATGAAAATTTTTACACGGGGGTTTTAAGGTGATTGAATAGAAATGTGACATAAGATATTCAAAATTGAAACAAAGGCGGCTCCAACACAATGTTCCCAAAGCATAATAAATAGCAAGACAAGTTTTCAGTCCAATAAGAAAAGGCAAAGCAATATAAAAGTTCAGGCAGTGAAGGCAAGACTAGTTAAGGTTCCAACTAGTAAAAGTAAGACACGTTGAAATCAATTATTAGTATTTATTAACATGACTTCGTTGTTTTTAGTTAACTCTTGATAAGGACACAAAACGAGTGTCGAAACGTCGAGAATAATTTAATATTACGATATGGATTAATGTAATATTACGATTAAACGTCAGTTTGGTCAAAGAATTTCCTCTTATTAGTATTTATTAGTTTGGCTTTCTCATAGAGAAAGCTTTATGAGCGAAATAAAACAGAAGCAATGGTAGCGATCTGTAATAATGAGAAAGCTATGTGCAAGTTTCTAATTTGCACATTTTTTTAAATTTTAAATTTAACCTTTTTATGAATTGATAGAAGATCAGCTTAGTAGCACAAGTGGGGTTTTACAATTTATGCAATGTCAAATCGATGTTGACTTTGGGAGTTCAGGCTACATAATCCATACATATATGGACTTCGCATATGGACCTTTGATCGCGTATAAAGCTGGGTCTAATCAACCAAATCTTAAAGAGTTATATATGAAATAGGGATAGAAAAGATTGAAGAATAGAATTATAAATAGCTTGATATCTCAAAATTGGCGGAAGTTAGAGCAACCACGGACATTTCTCAAAAAATTCAAAACGTTCAAGAATTTTCGTCGCGATCGCGGATCGATTAGACACAAGTAGCGACATCCCTTAGCCGCCCTCTGAACCAGGGATTTCGTGCCGCACCCCCGTCAACCCCTGACCGCGATGCTCTCTCCCGACGCGTTATTGATCGCAACATGCCTGGATCGCATGATCGAGTCAACGCCTATTGGTCGATACGTGTCGCGCGCCCGAAAACTCGCGAAACGGGACCGCGAGAGCTCCGGTCTCAGCAGTCGAACTAAGTACTCCGTTTCACGCGGTCGCTTCACGCCATTGTGCAACGTAAAAGCAGTCACAATAAGTACTTCGTTTCACGCGGTTTATCCTCACCGTCGTGCACACGCAAAGTACCGCGCCGTTAGTGCGCCCGCTCATTTACCGCGCCGTTAGTGCGCCCGCTCATTTATCGCGCCGTTCGTGCGCCCGCTAATCACCGCGCCGTCCGTCAGTGCAACTCCTACTTACTGCGTCTCTGCACGCTCGCTCATTTCGCCGTCGCTGTCTCGCGACCGGTGGACATTCGCGTCTCTGTGCGCGTTACTTGCCGCAACGACGTGCGCTCGTTCAACGCCGTCGTCGTCTCGCGACCGGCGGACATTCGTCTTGTGCGTGTTGTGCACAAGTGCGCCAGCTAATTGTAAACCCTACCTGTGCGCCTGTTAATTGCCAGCGCCCCAAGTGCGCTCACACCTAATTACCGTCGCTGTCTTGTACCCGACGAACATTCACGGTTCACGTGCACATCGCGACCGGTGAACACTCTCGCGTCACGTGCACTCCGTGTATTGAAATCTGCTCACGCGCCTGTAACTGTAAAGGTGCGTCGATCTCACATCGTTAACTCCTGTATTAAGACTTTTATTAAACTTGTGTTAAACAACTGAGTGTCCGTTCTCTACCGCACGCCTTATCCCTGTCGGGGTAGAGCCCGCTCTTACGCTAATTGGCGACCGGAGTTACGCCCGGAAACGCGCCAACACAAAATTTTATAAAAAAAGAACCCTTTTACCGATCATCGCCAAATTCAATATCAACCTTCTTTTAATGATACTCTATATAAAATTACATGTATAACTTATACATTTTCTAGACAAAAATTGGTAACCCCTTTACCGATTCTTGCCAAATTCAAAGCACAACCTTCCTTTAATAATACTCTATGAAGAGACACGGCAGTGCCTCGCGCCAAGTACGCGCGGAGCGAGACCGACCGTGACTCTTTTATATAAGATTACATGTACAACTTGTACACTTTTTAGGCAAAATCGGTAACCCCTTCACCGATCCTTGCCAAATAAGTAGTATAGCAAGGCCGGTTCGAGGCCATGGTGCTCGCGCGGCGGGGAGGGGGATGACGTCACGCAGGGAAGAGTGGAATCTCGGTAGCAAATGGGATCTCGGCGGGGAGGGGGGCCATCACGTGGGTACGAGTACAAAGGCGAGCTTTAGGTTATAATTATGGCGCCAAAGATTATTTTTTCTAGGTCTGTGTTCCAAAAAAATCAACAAAAAACCATATTTTACGTGACGTAAACTATAGATTTTTAGTTAAATTCTGGAACGCAGGAAGAGGTTCTTCAAGATTGCAGCCGGATATTTGTTTTTTGCGTGTGCGTCCAATAATTTTTCAAGAAAGAGCCATACAGCAAACAAACAGCGTTATAGAATCGAGCGCCAATGACAAACTGCTATAATTTATGACCTACAATTATCATGTCTTCTTCCCTATGAAGAGCTACGTGTCGGGACATGTTTCACGACGCCGAGGCGTTTTTTGGATTATGTACAGAGTGCTTGTCTCTTCGCGTCCCGTTCTCTTTATACATTTTAATATTTTAATAATTTTAATAATTTTAATAATTTTATTAATTCTTTAAATTTATAATAAATCGTTTATATAATTAAAAAGGACATTACTGCAACATAATTTGAATAAGGAATATAGAGGTTGAAAGAAAATATAAATTTTTCTTTTTCTTTTAATAATATACATTTATTCATGTTAACCCACTACATCATACTCCCATCCCGTCTCGAGACATCACGCATAAGTTTATCCACAGCATAAGCTAACAATTCGCACTCAATAACAGAATTTTTTTATTATAAATATTCTTATAAACGTCGCGCAAGATTCTAGCCGCATCGCGTTTACCGGTGATACAATTCTCTCTAAAATAGTTACAAATTGATTAAATTTCACATTTACCTCGTACGTATTTTGAGGTTAGGAATAACTGTAGATTTTAGTTACCGAGGTTGAATTTTGAAACGCAACCTTAGAAAGAGATGTTAATATTTTTTTCAAGATTTCACTTTCGGTCTGTGTGTCTGGATTTTTTGCGTGGGAGGTGTTGAGAGATACCCACCATGATTTTTTTCAAGAAAAGATGTCCTTTTCATTTTTTTTATGAAGAACCCTTTATCGGAACTGCGTGTCGGGACATGGTTTATGAAACCATGCGGTGTCAAAATTTTTTATTAATAAGCAAATAGCTTACAATTGAGACTCAACGTCTAAGGGATGTCACCTCTCTGCGACGTGGAAGTAGAAGAGAAAGAAACGATAGAGAAAAGAGAAAAAGCGATAAAAGAAAAGTATAAGACGATGAAGAAGAGTGTTAAAATCACAGTATGCTCAAGCAAGCAAGCAATTTGGGAAGTCTTCGAATATGGCTGATATCAATTTTGAGGACATACTGGAAGAGGAATCCGACGAAGAAGAGCACGCACTATCCGACGACAACGACTACGCCAGTGACGCCAACGACGACTGCAGAGAAATTGAGCACCGAACGGTATATCGCCCAGGAATTTTATCGTTAAACGGGCGCACGAGGTGCTGTGCAATACATCACTATTATACGACTGGCGGATCGTATATTGTATGTATGTCGTGCATGATATTAATTGGAGATATCGAAGATTCGCACATTTACGCCGTACGAAAACACATAACCGGCGCGCACGATGCGTTAGAATTGCAGAAACCCGCTTTTTCAGATATTACCATGCAATATATGTCCTATTTGCACGAAATAGGACATTGCAATATAAAGCAAGAGCTGCAACAACAATCCGCTCGACTGAATTCGAGGGAAGAATTCAGTGTGTGGGTGCAACGAGGTTATCAATTTGTTGGAGAAACAAAGCTGAATTAAACGACCGCGATTATCGATCGGTCACCAACAGTCGTTGATTGCTCGTATCGCGCGAATCGAAGGTCTAAAAGATTCGGTACGTCAACGTTTCGTGCATGTGGGTGCCGGATACAGTGCGAGTGAGGCAGGACTCAGATGGCGAGAGATAGATACGGCTTTTGAAAGTCGTATATTGACTGGTGCGGTAATAATAAATACCGATCACATCGAACCGCAACAATTTTTCGAAGATGCGAGAGACATTGTACTCGATTGTGTGCGGAACGTGATACAACAACATGACAGTGTAAAGATAAACACAGTGTTCAACGGCGAGTTTGTTGCGGGTGATAAACGTGCGAATAAAAGTGTCAATACGAGAAACTATGTACTCCTTCGTTTGTCTGATTTGCGAGAGTGGTATGTGTTGCGCGTTAACGAGCCCACCTTAGCATGGCTGGAGGAATTCCAGGAACGCGATAGCGGGTGGGCGTTGTCACGTATACTTAATTTAATACTAAATATAAACAAATATAATCCATTGCACTCGGGGTGTTTTGTGAAATTGCGAAAAAAATTAAAATAAAGAGAGCGGTGATCAACGTGGAATCAACGGACAATGCGTGTTTCGCGTGGTCAGTGGTGGCTGCTCTGCATCCAGTCAAAAATCATACATATAGAAAATCTTCATACCCTCATTATGAAACAGTATTAAATTTACAAGACATCAAATTCCCAACGTTGTTGAGTCAAATTAAAAAATTTGAAAATCTCAACGGCATTTCCATCAACGTATATGCCATCAAGAAAAACAAGAATCAACTTGCAATCTTACCAATACGGCTCACCGACCGAAAGATAAACAACAAACACGTAAATTTGTTGTACGTAAAAGACCCGCAAGATGCTAACGTAGGACAATTCGTCTTGATAAAAAATTTATCACGCCTCGCGTGAGCTCGCAGATTAATAAAAAAGAACACAAAAAATACTTTTGCGATCAGTGAGTATATTTGAGTGAAGCCCAGTTGCGCACAGAATAAATTGGATACAGCAGGTTGAATCAATCGGACACAGTGACAATCGGACACAGTAGGAAACGGACATACAACGGTTACAATCGGACACAGTAGGAAACGGACACAGCAACAATCGGACACAGTAGCAAACGGACACAGCAACAATCGGACACAGTGCCAATCGGACACAGTAGGAAACGGACACACGGCGGTTACAATCGGACACAGTGCTAATCGGACACAATAGGAAACGGACACAGTAACAATCGGACACAGTAAGATACGGACACAGTGCCAATCGGACACAATTGGAAACGGACATACGATGGTTGCAATCGGACACAGTAGGAAACGGACACAGTGACAATCGAACACATTACCAATCGGACACAGCAGGAAACGGACACAGTGCCAATCGGACACGTAGGAAACGGACACACGGTGGTTGCAATCGGACACAGTGCTAATGCATATCACTTACAATTAGCTTTCAATGATAAATATATTCTATATAATATATCAAAGTACATGCGTGGGCGGGGGGGCTTCGCCTCCCTGCACCCCCCCATGGTCGGTGTGGATGAACCTCGAAGCGTGGGCGGGGAGGCTTTGCACCCCCCCATGCACGGGTCGGTGTGCGTGAACGTTGAGGCGTGGGCGAGAGGCTTAGCCCCCCCGCACCCCCCCGAGGGCACGCCTTCGGCGTACTCGGGTGTGAAGTGCACCTCGCTTTAAGCATGAGCGGGGGAGCGAAGCCCCCCCTGGACTCCCCATGCGCGTGGACCTCGCTTTATAACTTATAAAGCACATGTATAAGGGGGGGGGGTGCAGCAAAAGAGCAGTATGTCATTAGAAATGATTTTAAGGTTAGAGAAACTGTCACGGAGCATAATATCACGAATACAACGTGTAGAATATGGCTCTGTGATTGGTTTACAACATCTTAAGATTGTACTTAAAACAGTCTTAAATATAAAATCGAACTATATAAATACTGGGCTATGTGTCCGTTTCTTGCTGTGTTCCATTGCAACCATCGTGTGTCCATTTTCTACTGTGTTCGATTGGCACTGTGTCTGATTAGCACTGTTTCCGATTGCAAACACCGTGTGTCCGTTTCCTACGTGTCCGATTGGCACTGTATCCGTTTCCTACTGTGTCCGATTGTCACTGTGTCCGATTGATTCAAGCTGCTGTGTCCGATTTATTCTGTGCGCAACTGGGATCTCCCCGTATATTTTTATTCTATGACATTTTATTTTTTTTTTCATGAAAAATAATAAATTATTCTTTTTTCGCAGATGTCTACACTATTTCAGTTCGAGCGAAAAATTGGCAGTCTATGGCGTAGACTGCCAAAAATTAAACAACTGCGCCATCCAGCTACCAATCGAGGATGACAAGTGGCTACAATTTCAAAACTATGGCAGGAAAGAACGAGTTCCGTTCATCGTGTACGCGGACCTCGAGTGCACCCTGAAGAAGATGGAAGCGGATCCAGGAACGTCCACCTATACCTACCAACATCACGAGGTATTCAGCGTCGGGTACTACGTGCGGTGCTCGTACGACGACTCGTTATCCACGTATCGTCGCAATAAAGACTGCATCGTGTGGTTTGCTGGAGAACTCGAGAAATTAGCCCATAGCGTAAAGTCTATCTTGTCTGATAATGTTCACATGATAGATTTAACGCCAGACGAGTGGGAGATATTTCACAGTGCGAAACACTGCTATATATGCGAGAAACCGTTCGCGCCAGACGACACGCGGGTACGCGATCATTGCCATCTAACCGGTAGTTACCGAGGTCCTGCACATTCCAACTGTAACTTAAATTACAAAGATTCACATTATATTCCAATAGTTTTTGCATAATTTACCCGGTTACGATTCACATTTTATTATAAAGAAAATAGCTACCGTGTTCGAAGGCTCGATCAATGTACTGCCGATAACAAAAGAAAAGTACATATCGTTTACAAAACACGTTATAGATGCCGATAAAAATTACACTCACAAAATTGCATGAAGTTACGGTTTATCGATTCATATAAATTTCTGAGTAGCAGTCTCGATAAATTAGCATCTTTTCTATGCAGAGATAAGTTAAAAATTGTACGTTCTCAATTTTCACAATTATCGATCGAAGATTTTGATCTTTTGACGCGAAAAGGTGTATTTCCATACGAATACGTGGATTGCATAGACAAGCTGCAGGACCCATGCTTACCGCCACACGAATCGTTTTATTCCTTGACCGATGACACTGTATCCGAGAGCGATTACGAGCACGCCGCGAACGTCTGGCGACGGTTCTCCATTCAAACCTTGGGTGAATACAGCGATCTGTATCTAAAGACCGATGTCTTGTTATTGGCCGACATATTTGAAAATTTCCGCGACAGTAGCATAAAAAGTTATGGATTAGATCCTGCGCATTATTATACTTTGCCAGGTTTCACGTGGGACGCCATGCTGAAACATACGCGCATAAATTTCGAACTTCTCACGGACATTGATATGGTAACGTTTATCGAACGCGGTATTCGCAGCGGCCTCAGTCAATGTTCCGATAGATACGCGCAAGCCAATAACATGTACACGTCGTCTTACGATCCATCGAAATCATCGTCATATCTCATGTATTTTGATGTAAATAACTTGTACGGTTAGAATGTGTCAACCGCTACCTTACATGAATTTTCGATGGATCGACGACATCTCGGACTTCGACGTGAGCGCGATCGCTTCGGATTCACCCACGGGTTATATTCTTGAAGTCGATCTCGAGTATCCACAGTGTCTACACGATGCGCACAGTGACTTACCGTTCTGTCCGACGAGCGATAAGCCATAAGTAACTTGCAACAGTGTACGCATCATGGTCTTCGTGTTACAAAGATACACCGCGTATTAGAATTTTCGCAATCTCCGTGGCTCCGCGATTATATAGAACTTAATACTGTTGTGTCGTAACCGGGATAGTTCCGGCACAGGATTAGAGATTCCAGGTCGAAGAAGCAAACTCGTCGCGATGTATCAAACAATTAGTTTAAATATATTTGTCTTGCCCAAATTTACAAGTGTTCCTTTTATTACAATCCGATAATCGCGTTATTCTCGAAAACGATTGAAGTTCTTAACGAGTTATAATATTGTAACCGGTATGTTGACGCACGTACTTGTTTCAATTCTGATTTCTGACTGGCCCGCCGATCGTTCCATTCGGCGGTATTTATCCTGTTGTAGTCGCGTGCCGTTGCTAACCGAGGTAGCGCTAACCTTCCGCGGTCAGCGCCTTGCGCTGACCTTCGCGTCAGCGTTTTCGGTTGTCCCGGAGTTGAACGCTCCGGGTTCCCGTGTCGGATTGCATCGGATGATCGGTCGTCCGATGCAATCGTCAGATTTTTTCGGCGGATGTTAGATTCGACTCTTGTCGCTAGGGTCGGATTACCAAGTACAATTAATCCTTAATACGTTGTGCACTCACAACAATACAAAATTTAGAACGCAAGCAAAAAACGATTTCGAAAAGAATTTGTATAAATTAATGAACAACGCGGTATTCGGCAAAACTATGGAGAAGGTGCGCAATCACGTCGCGCGTCGATGTAAAATTATTAACAAAATGGGACGGACGATACGGTGCGGAGACAATGATCGCGAAACCAAACTTTCATAGTCGAAGTGTCTTTTCAGACAATCTAGTCGCCGTTGAATTGCGTAAACTCGAGGTAAAATTCAACAAACCGATCTACGTGGGCATGTGTATACTCGATGTATCGAAAGTATGTTTATATGAATTTCACTACGAGTATATGTTACCACTGTATCGCGACAAATGCAAAATTATGTACACTGATACGGACAGCCTTATATACCACATTGAGTGCGAGAATGTTTATGAGACGATGAAATGCGACATCGACAGATTCGACACAAGCGATTATTCGGCTAACAACGCGTACGGTATACCGCTTGCGAACAAAAAGATGCCGGGCTTAATGAAAGATGAAAACACAATGGTGCGATCATGACGGAATTCGTCGGGCTCAGAGCGAAGATGTACGCGTTGAGGGTGGATGGCAAAAAAGACACTAAAAAAGCAAAAGGCGTCAAGAGTAACGTCGTAGCGCGTACTATAACGTTCGACGATTACACGCGGTGTCTGAACGACGAGATTGAAATGACGCGACAGCAATCCTGTATAAGATCGAAATTGCATGAAGTGTACACCATCCGCGAGACGAAAATCGCTCTGAGTCCGCACGACGACAAGCGTTACATTATACCCGATTCGACCAATTCATTACCGTGGGGACATTATCGAATACCCTTATAACGTAGTGTAATGTAGTATAGTGTAGTATAATGTAATGTAATGTAATGTAATGTAATGTAATGTATGGTAACGTAATGTAATATAAGGTAAGGTAATGTAACGTAATTATATTGTTGGAAGGGATATTAATAAAGATATCTCGTACATGTATTTCATATTTCAAACATTTAATACGTTGCATACGTCATACATATTTTTGTATATTGGATATTTTGTATTTAATATTTTTTTATATATGGGGCGTTCCACGCCAAATCGGACACCATTGGGCTTTTGCATCTCCGATTTTTTTGAAAATGTTTTATGTTATAGTATTAGTTGAAAGAGGCCTCCATGATTTTTTTCAAATTTTTTTGTCAAAACGTTTTCAAAATATCGATTTTTGAAAAATTACGTTACTTTTTTTTTAAACGCCCATAACTTTACGAAAAATGGGCCAAATGGGACGTTTTTTTTCAAAATGTTCGTATTTAAACACACTTTTGATAAAAAATATCAAAAAAAATTTTCAAACTGTATTTCTATAAGATTTTCAAATTTTTAACACAAATTGTTGATTTACAAAAAACACGTACTGATCGATTTTCTTCAAAATTTTTTGTAAAAAACTATCATCGATTCCACAAATTTTAAGCCTAAATTCATAATGGGATAATGACGGAATCTATTTTTTTTCGATCTTTTAATTTCTATTTTTTATTTATCCGTGCTGAAAAATATATATAAATCTTTTTTTTTCAGGCTTATCGGCAACAGTCATTGTTATTTATTTAAAAAAAACATATATCTTTATTATTTAATAAACAAATGATCGATAATTTTTATTTGAATATACTACAATATATGTCCGTCTTTCGGAAAGAGACGTTAAACAGTTGGTCCAAAAAGGAGGAAGGGAATTAAAGAGGAAGTGAATGAATAGAGGGCGGTTAAAGGTTTGGGTACGTTCCTCGTCGGCCTCAAGCATAATAAACGCTTTAATTTAACTGTATTTTTCCTGAAATCAATTTGTAAACTATTTAGTAATCACTATGTCTCAGATAATTATTAATAGTAGTTTCTGTGTAAATTATTTATTCTTTTCAGATATTTTTCAGCACGGATAAATAAAAAATAGAAATTAAAAGATCGAAAAAAAATAGATCCCGTCATTATCCCATTATGAATTTAGGCTTAAAATTTGTGGAATCGATGATAGTTTTTTACAAAAAATTTTGAAGAAAATCGATCAGTACGTGTTTTTTGTAAATCAACAATTTGTGTTAAAAATTTGAAAATCTTATAGAAATACAGTTTGAAAATTTTTTTTAATATTTTTTATCAAAAGTATGTTTAAATACGAACATTTTGAAAAAAAAAAAAAACGTCCCATTTGGCCCATTTTTCGTAAAGTTATGGGCGTTTAAAAAAAAAGTAACGTAATTTTTCAAAAATCGATATTTTGAAAACGTTTTGACAATAAATTTGAAAAAAATCATGGAGGCCTCTTTCAACTAATACTATAACATAAAACATTTTCAAAAAAATCGGAGATGCAAAAGCCCAATGGTGTCCGATTTGGCGTGGAACGCCCCATATGTTAAAAAAAATAAATGCAGTTTGTGTGTGTGTGAATTAAATCACATTGTCCTTGTGTATCCATGAATTGTGTGATCCATCGAATCCCAGCCATTTCACGTAGACCTCGTCATCCCTCCTGCGCAGTACTTTCTCCACGAGATACGTGTCCGGCTAAGTCGCGCGATGCAACTCGTGCTTGTAGAACGCTCCAGCGATAGATTTTCCGCGATAGTCCTCCAGTAGATAGGTTACGGGATTAGTACGTTGCACTTTAACGTTGCACTTAAACACCTCGGTGCTCCAATTTGGCGTGTAACCCTTCTCGAAGACTGTCTTGTGCTTGCTAACGCGTACCTGATCGCCTACTTTGAACTTTGCCAAACCTGCGATGTTGATCGCGCTGTACATCGTGGTTAAGAGTCTTTTAGCGATTGCAGGAGTAACGTCGACGGGTCGCATGCCGATCGTTCGATGCTTGCGCGCATTGTACTTCGCGACGAGACGCGGTAGCTCGTCGATCCACTTGTAAGTTCCATTGAACGTAAACATCTTCCACATGTTAATCTTTAACGTGCGATTGAATCGCTCGAGGACCGACGCCTTCAACACCGAATATGTGGAATAATGATTGATGCTGTGTTTCCTCACGAGACGTTACACGTCGGTGTTGTTCAATTTACTGTTGTAAAATTCCTTCCCCATATCGGTTTGTAAGTTTTTCGGACATCTCTCGCTCTCTCGAATTACCTTAGCGATAACTTCAGCCTCGCTTCCACCTTTACTCTTGAACGGTACAGCCCACGCGTACTTGCTCAGTACATCGATGACGGTGAGTATATAATAGTAACCTTTGTTGAAACGCGAGTACGGACACATCTCGACAATGTCAGCCTGCCACAGGTCGTCGTATCCCCGAACTATGACGTGTCTTCGTGAAAAATTTCTTCTCGCCGGAGCATGCAGTTCTTCGACGAGTCGTTGTTTCTCGATATTTTCACGTCCATCGAATGTCATGTTTTTAGCGGCGCGTAATAATATACGCAATGAAATTATATTATGATTTATATCTCAAACTTTTTTAACCTTTCAATAGCCGTTTATTTCCGTTCATTGTCCTTCAATAGCCGTTCTTTGTCTGCTGGCCGTTCTTTGTTCGCTAGCCGTTTATAGCTATTCGCTAGCCGTTCATAGCCATTCGCCAGCTGTTCATAGCTGTTTCGTCGCCGTCCGTTAACCGTTCATAGCCGTTCCGTTTGTTGCTATCCATTGTTGTTGTTGTTCGTTTCTGACTCCGCGGTAGTCAAATGCCGAAGCTCGTGTATCGCAATCCGTAACGCTTGCAGATCCTTCTCGAACGCAGTCAGCTTCTCGTCTGACTCTTTCTGTTGATTGCTCAACATTTTAAAGCACTGATCCACGTATAGTTTGTTAACCGCGTCATCATCAGCTTCCGGTTGCGCCACGCGTCAAATCTTGCGCGACTTTGCGTCAAAATTGGTGGCAACCATACAAAGAGCGTTATCCCGCACGTAATTTCTGACTAATCCACTGCACTGATAGTTCGGTTGCGTCTCGCCTCGTCCGAGCGATATGCCAAAATTGTTGATCGGCATTTCAATGCTGATTAAATGGTTCGCCGACGCATGGTTTAATTTATAATAAGCCCAGCCTCGCGAAGTTCCTCGATGATCGATAGGATCTCGTTGTCGTGACCGTTGTGACCCGCTTGGCGCGAAGTGTCGAGCAATCGGAGACGATCCATCAGCTCGTTGGGGTTGTCCCAGTGCACGTAGTCGATCTTATTGTCGGTTAGCGTCATTACGCGAGGCATGCATAATCCCTTTCCAGATTTTTTCTTCTTGGATTCGATCGATATCAACGGTGCGATTACATGTTTATACTTGTATCTCTTGTTGGCCAGTACTCGTCGGTGCGCATCGTGCTTAGATTTATGAACGTTTGTCGCCAATAACAGGCTCTTGTACTTTTGCTTGTCGTCCTCCGTGTAGATGTCTTCATCGGGTATTCTCATGAAGATTAACACGTAAATACCGGGTGTACCGATGTACATCGTCGATAATTATGTTATCCGCGTTGTCCACGCTAAAACGTTTGTTACCGAGCATTATTCCATCCTTGCCGAGATAAACGCCAGACACGGTGTTTATCTTTGAATCGGCGCTCAAAAAAGCCCCGATGTACTTTTGACCCAGTGAACCCAAGTGATCATGCAACGTTTGTAGAAACGTTTCTCAACCCTCCGACGTTTGCAACTGCTTTTGAATGGACGTCGCAAGCGAGTCATCCGTTTCGAAAAAATCCACGTTTGCGAGTGATTCGGGAATTGTATGTTGCACGGTTTTCACCGTCGCGGACGGTGTGGAAGTTATCGGTAGTACATCCAGTGAAGGTTTCGATCGTTTCGATTGATTAGATTTACGCGGTGTCGATGAGAGATCCAACCAGGAGTCTGATCGCTTCCTCTTTCTCGGCGTCGCATCCTCCTCTTCCTCCTTCTCCTTCTCGCGCTGCTGAAAGAGTAACGTTTCGATCCCCGCGTCAGCGACGCTGTCCGACTTCTCTTTCTTCACCGAGATCGAGTTGTCTGCGATCTTTTGCAGCGGTCCGATGAGAGGCTTAAAGTGTGTGTCCAACTCAATGTCCTTCACGATCTTACCGGTCTTCAAAGCGCGAAGTTTCTTACGAATCGAATCACTCGTTTTCACAATCTCCTTCACGATCTTCTCGCGCTCGCGAATATTTTCGCTCCTGTCGATTGTGGCCATCGCGGAAAAAAAGCAGAGTGTTAATCTCACGTTTTAACCTGACGAGGTATCGACAACGACTGATCGCTTTTGCGGTATCGCGAACACGTTAAATTCTTTTCTGTATTGGCCGTTCGAAAGCGCGCTGTCCTTGTCTATCACTACGAATCCGTACTTGCGTTGCCAACAATCGTGGCACAACGTGCAAAATTCATCGTACAACATGTCGGTATTTACGTGATCGTTGTACACGTGTTTCAGATTGGTACAATCTTGTTTGAACAGGATCATTAGGTTCGCGTTGTCGCGTATCAGATGTTTAGGTGTTCTCGCGTACATCTGACAGAGATAGAAGCAGTCGACGCTCGAGTGCCTGCCCATTGAGAAGTACTCTCTCACAGCAGCATCTTGCTTATCGCACGCCACGTCATCGAAGACGAAGATTGTGTTTGGACGCGCATTGCTCGGCGGAATGACGTCACTGTTGTTAAAAAACGTAAAGTAGCCAATCTCTTCTATGGACGTTAATACATTCTCCAAGTATCGATATTTCGGTTGCTGCAACGATTTCGAGTACACGTTCTCGAAACTTACACCGTGCGTACTTTCCAGCAAGCTTATCAGAACGTTGATTTTACCGCAATTCGAGGGGCCGCAAATGATCGCGCGTATAGTAGTCGGTAGCATTGTACCGTGCCTGCGCTTCTCCGCGTTGCCTCCCATCGACCGTAATCTGTTGTCGCAATTCATCACGCGAATCGCCAACAGCTGTCGCACGAATCTCATTTTTTTCAAACTGTCGACTGGAGTTTCCGACCAAACGCTTATTTATTGGTGCGCGGAACCGCGAATCGCTCAGTAACAAAGATGTTTGTCCTGCTACCGAGACCTTCCGATATTCGCGATTTGAGCGCCGAACAGCTGCAATTTGTGCCGAAACCTGTTCTGCTGCGAATGTGTGGTGATCACGTCCACTACGTGTGGAACAAGCTTCGGAACATATAAAGATAGATTCGGAAGTTCAGACCTATCGTCGCTGTTACGAACATTATAATCAACCGTGGCAACGATCGCACATCGACGGTCCCGCACCATTGATAAAGAACTGTGGCGAATGCCAACGAAAATAGGCAAAGGCTTATTAAATCGCGCTATAAACGCACTTCCGATCAAATTGCATATCCCTGGCTATCAGTTTTGTGGTCCGGGCACTCATTTAAAAAAAACGATTAGCAAGAGGCGATCAAGATATTAATCCATTGGACGCAGCGTGTCGCGAACACGACATAACTTATTCTCGGAGCAACAATCTCACCGAGAGACACGTGGCGGACAAGATACGGTAATTATGCATAAAAGGGACATCTTCTCCGATGACCTTGACATATGTTGTCAAGGTCACCCTCCTGAGTGACCTTCAGAAGGTTTTAGCCGGCGGTCATTGTTTATTAAAAAGTTATAAACAAAAAAAGTTTGAAAAATATAGCAGCTATTTTGAGTATTGGAAGGCATAAATGACTAATATATATGTCGAAATAGTTCACGCATACACTTTTCACGCGAGACGAGTTGTCACATGGGTTCGTGGCGCGCTTTACAAGCTCGTTTATTGTATATCGCTACAAATATTCACACAGATGATCGACTTTATCTTCTTTAATACCACCTCTACTTAAACGAGCTTGTAAAGCGCGCCACGAACCCATGTGACAACTCGTCTCGCGTGGAAAGTATATGCGTGAACTATTTCGACATATATATTAGTCATTTATGCCTTCCAATACTCACATATATTTAATGTACAATTTATCAACAATTTACTGCTTTAAATGTTGTGTTTTGGTAAAGCAGCGACTTTTTCGCGAAATAAAGTATTCTCTGCTTTAACAAAAAGACTAATATTTATCAACAATTTACTGCTTTAAATGTTGTGTTTTGGTAAAGCAGCGACTTTTTCGCGAAATCAAGTATTCTCTGCTTTAACAAAAAGACTTCAATTTATCAACAATTTACTGCTTTAAATGTTGTGTTTTGGTAAAGCAGCGACTTTCTCGCAAAATAAAGTATTCTCTGCTTTAACAAAAAAAACGTAATATTAGTTGTTTATGCCTCTCATTGTCAGTACTTAAAATAATTGCTATATTTTTCAAACTTTTTTTGTTAATAACTTTTTAATAAAAAACAACCGCCGGCTAAAAACTTCTGAAGGTCACTCAGGAGGGTGACTTTGACAACATATGTCAAGGTCAAGATCATCGGAGAGAATGTATTATGCATAATTACCCAAGATACTCGCTAGGACGTGTCATCGCGAAAGACTCGACTCTCTGCGAGAGAGCTACAGCTACAGCCGTCTTGGTGGCCATGAAGGCTAAGCGGAAGCTCGGAATTTGAAAATGAAGACGAAGACGAAGACGAAGAAGAAGAGAGCGGATCCGAAAAAACGGATATTTCCGGTAGCGAAATACGGTGGTATCTTGCCGATTCTACCGTTGTTGGGGATTCTCGGTTCGTTGGTCGGCGGAGCGGCGGGAGTCGCAAAGGCCGTGAACGATAACAAAGCCGCGCGACGTCAGCTGGAAGAACTGAAATGTCACAATCGCGCCAAGGAAGGTCACGGACTTTATCTTGTTCCATACAAATGCGGGCATGGAGTCTCGAGTAAAAAAAAAGTCAAGGAAACGCTAAAAATTTCGAACGGTGTAACCACCAACGTACAACTGCAACAACTTGCAAAGCGTATGCGCATTCCATATTTTAGAGGTATTTTCATGCGTACTACCTTACCGACGGAGGGAGTGGTATCGTGAATTTGGATAACGCTGAGGGACCGGGTGGCATACGCGAAGAGGAGAGCTCGAGCTATATATTTGGACAGTTATGGCAATCATCGACCGCCGAGAGAATTGGTGCTGTATCTAAAGAACAACGTGACGCAAATCGACCCTTATGGAAAAATACACTCAACTTTTGGTGTTAACCGTTAAAAAACACCAAAGAAAAACCCTTAAAGTTGGGTGTGATTTCGGACCGCCAATTGAAGGTTAACCATCATTTGAAGGTTAACCTTCAATTGGCGGTCCGAAATCACACCCAACTTTAAGGGATTTTCTTTGGATAATGGTTAACCTTCAAGTAATGGTTAACCTTCAATTAATGGTTAATCTTCAATTAATTGTTAATCCTTAAAAATGACGGTATAAACCCTAAAAATATGAACCCTCAAATGAAAGTAACACCCAAAGAGAATATAACCCCAGCCACTCTCCGGCGACGCGCGATAAGGGAACGCTGACGCGAACTCCGAAAGCAGATTGCTGACGCTTATTACCACGCGAAGATTTTAAATGCGCGAAACTCTATCTACGACCGGATGCCGTGATATCCACGATCTCGCGACCCCCAGGAGGCCGATCCTAGCAGCGCACGGATATGTCGTCGCGAGGCTCCTCGTGTCCGCCACCGACCGCCAACACCAATACGTTTCCGCCGCGTCCGGCGTATGTCGCGTCCGACGATTTGCACCACTGCCAACCCGAAAACCGCTACGCGTACATGATATCCGAGGACGGCAGGTCGGGGCGGGAGAAACGCGGCACTCGCGGCTTCACCGTGGCTGTTATTTACACACCAATTACTGTGGAGGGCAACCTCACCGGTCCCGCTGATTCCCAGGCGAAATCCGAAGCGTCGTCACAGGCGCCGGGGATGATCCATTCGCTCGGAATCCGGATCCTCAATAATACGCGAGAACTTTCTCGACCGAATTGTATTGCGAGACGTCTACTCGAGTCGGCGGGCGAACCAGGAGAGATCGAGCGGTGATCCACTCGATGTGAAATCGAAAGCGCGCCCCTCCCTGGGGGTTGCGCGATAATCAGGCGTAGTGTCGCGACCAATCGGGGCTGAGCGCGTCGCGGATCACGCGCGCGCTGTCGCAGGTATCCTGCAGGGGTTCTTTGCGCCCCCAGGCATCCTTGGCGCCATAGATTTTTCCACCCGATGTTTAACGTGTTCGGGCTCGACTCCCCTCGTCCGAAGGTCTCCTCGCGAACCGAGGGAACGCTGGCCAGGCATCCCGGGTCCACTTGGATGTCCCGGGGTTGGTTTGGAGGTAGCTCTCGCCTCCTCGGGGGAGAAAGGCCCTATCACGGCCCTTGTCGGCCTCTCGCCAATCAGCTGCGCCGTGCGTGTCCGCCTCGTGCCCCGCGGTCGGACTCCTCACTGGGTCTCGCGATATCTTCGCGCCGCTCCGTCCCTTGCCGTGCTTGCCGTGGGTCTCGCTCCCGTCGTTGGCTTCCGCAATCCTGGTCCCGAAGCACGGTGCCTCGGCGAGGTGCCACATTTTCATACAATACAAATAAAATAAAATGAATAAATGATACGCATTCTAAAGTTTCGGTAGGCCCCCTGGAGATTTCGCGGTCGCTCTCCTGGCTCGCCCAAGGGCGCAAACCTGCGCCTTGTGGCGGGGCGCTGCCACGCGCGGCGAACCGTCACGTCACAATATATATATATATATATATATATAATAAAGTTTTATTTCGTGTGCCAATTATTTCCACCAATTATTTCTGTTACGAGGTTATGGAGTGGCAAAGACAATAACGGGCGTTCGATTTGTTGCTCCACAGACAAAAGAAAAGGTTTATTGCAACGACTATTAATCAATAGTGTGTACAGATGGTTTCTTTAATAACAATAGAGAATACTTGCGGCGAGACGAGCGTGCGTGCTTCTCTCTGTGCTTGCACGTGAAGAGTGAGTGATAACCGTGAACCCGGAGACGCTAGCGCACTCACAGTTACCAATCGAATAGCATATCGGTATCATGGTACTTACTAGACTAACTGTCGGTAAGATGCCATAAGGCGTCAGTTTAAACTCAATACTCAATACTCCCTCTCGCCTTTTGCCATCTTACAAAAGAAATATCTATATAAACAAAAAAACTTTCGGACATTCTTCCACGCGCTTAACATCTGTTTAACAAATTCCATAAGCTAATCTAAATTTATGAAACTTCTCTCTCGATAGAGGTTTAGTGAGCGTATCTGCTAATTGGCTATCCGTCGACACATATTGTACGTCAATCTCTTCGTTCTTCTGCTTTTCACAAGTAAAGTAAAATTGCACTTCTACATGTTTAGTGCCCTTAATTGACTCGGGTGTCTTAACAATAGTTATTGCTCTCTGGTTATCACAATAAACCACAGTTGGTTCCCTCTGAATATTATAAAGATTCTCTAGTAAACGTCTAAGCCAAATTATTTCTTTCGTGACCGAACAAAGAGCTATGAACTCTGCTTCCGTTGTTGACGTAGCAGTGACTGTCTGTCTCTTCGAGCTCCAGGCTACTGGACCTGAGTTTACAAACATATCCACCCAGTAGTACTGAGCCTCCTATCAATGTCACCTGCAAAATCTGCGTCACTGTACGCAATCAACGTCGTGTCTCGCGAACCACAGCTGAAATTAATTCCATAATTAGCAGTTCCCTTTAAATATTTCAACACTCTTTTACAGCATTCCAATGCTCGATCTGTGGATTTTCCATAAACCTGCTTAAAAATCCTACAATGTACGCAATGTCTGGTCTTGATCCTACCATTAAATACATCAAGGAACCTATCGCTTGCCTATATGGGAAGGCTGTATTCTCTTTAGTGTTCTGACCTACACCAGACATTTTAATTCCTGATTCGGCAGGAGTGGAGACGGGATTACAGTTTTCGTGATTGAAACGTTTCAGAACTTCGTTAGCATAGGAATTCTGATGTATCTTTAGCTTTTCTCCGTCTCGACTCCTCTCGATTTGCAAACCAACGAAAAACTCCGCTTTCGAAAAAGTAATTCTAAATTCCTTGTGCAACGCGTTTAGAAAGTTATACATTTCAGACACATTCTTTCCGCAAAAGATCCCATCATCTACGTATACGCCTAAGTATAGTCCCTTTTTTATTTCAAAGAAGACACAAGGATCTGCATTTGATTGAACAAAGTTATGAGCTTTTAAGAATTTTACCAGTTCTGTATTCCACTGCTTGGACGCTTGCTTCAGTCCGTAAATGGCCTTGTAGAGCAGACATACCTCGTCACCGTCTTCCTCGCATCCAGTGGGTTGTTCCATGTAAATTGGCAAGTCTAGCTTTCCATGCAGAAAGGCCGTTTTGACATCAAATTGAAATATTTCCAAGTTGTATGCTGCTGCAATGGATAGCAGCATCCGAACTGAACTAAACCTAACTACTGGTGAGAAGGTCTCGTCATAGTCAATCCCTTGCCTTTGTGAATATCCCTTGGCCACTAATCTAGCTTTGTATTTCGCAACCTGGCCATCTTTCTTCAACTTCTTCTTGAACACCCAACGGTTTGAGATGACGTTGACATCCTTCGGTCTAGGGACTAGTGTCCATGTTCGATTCTCCATCAATGAGTCAAGCTCTAATTTGATTGCTTCACGCCACTTGTCCGAATCTTCAGCTCTTAAGGCTTCTTGAATCGTTGTTGGCTCTGAACTCGCCATGAAGGTTTCAGCAACTATCGCTTGCTCGTATTCATCAGTGTCACTTGACCTTGAACCTTTCTCGTCGGGTATGGTGACCTCGGTATCGGAAGGCGTGGATTCTTGTACTTCCTCGGAGTCTGATTGGTCTCATCTACTGCTTTAGTTTCTTCTTCATCGGGGACTGATAAAGTGATCTTCGGCAGGGCACTCTCTACGACCGTCTCTGGTTCTCCGTCCTCGTGAAGAATGACGTCTCTTCGTATCAGGATCCTTTGGGCAGCTGGATCGTAGACTCTGTATCCCTTGTTTCCATCACTGTAACCAATCATTAGACATTTAACTGAGTTCATATCCCATTTGGTCCTCTGATCCTTTGGCACATGGACATAACAGTGACTTCCGAAGACTCTTAAGTGTTTTACGGACGGTTTCTCTCCAAACCATTTTTCAAAGGGCGTTAACCCACTCAGAGTTTCTGATCCCGTTCGATTCTTTAGATAGATTGCCGTATTAGCAGCTTCGGCCCACAAATAGCGTGGAATGTCTCGACTGTACATCATTGACTTAGCTGATTCTATGACAGTTCTATTTTGGCGTTCGATGAATCCGTTCTGTTCCGGAGCTCTGGGTGTCGATGTCTCATGTTTGATACCTCTTTCACGCAGGAACTGTTTGACCTCTGCATTGCAAAACTCCAGACCATTGTCAGTCCTGAGCTTCTTGATCTGATGCCCGTCGGCTCGTACTTCAGCATAAAACTGCTTCAAATTCTCCAGCACGTCAGTCTTACTCTTGAGAAAATAGATGAAACAGTACCGTGAAAAATCATCCTTCAACAGCAAGAAATAGTTTGCACCTCCCAAGGATGCTGTGCTCATTTTTCCACATAGATCCGCATGGAAAATCTCGCCTGGAACGGTCGATCTTCTAGCTGTTTTAGGAAAAGATTGCCAATGTTGTTTCCCATACACACAGCCCTCACAGAAGAGATTACCGCCATCCGTGTCATTAAACTGCAGGTCTTCGACTGTTTTTCTGTCACGCATCTGTCTCAACATCTGATAATTCACGTGACCGAGACGTTCATGCCATATTTTCAGGGACTCGGACATCGCCAGTTGGATCTCAGCAGCATGGAGTGGTTTCAGGTTAAGCTTGTACAAGTTGTCATTTCTTATACCATCCATGATGAGCTGTTGATTCTTCTCAAACAGCACACGATTACCACCTTCCATAAAAATGACTTTAATACCTCTTTCTGTCGTTTTGATGATCGAAAGCAGGTTCTTGCTGAGCTTGGGTACGTAAAGTACATTTGTCATAGTGTAATGGCTGTTTTTCCATCTGCATAGCTTACCCTGACGTCAATGTCGCCTCTCCCTCTGGCATCAATCCGCGTGCCATCTCCAATTTTAACTGTGTAGGTGTCCTCAGAATATTGCTTGAAATTCTTGAACCATTGCCTGCGAAACGACATATGTTCTGTCGCACCTGAGTCTGCATACCATGTATCTTCCGTCTTTGAATCGTTGATTGAATCAACCATGAGAAGCTTGGCTGTGTCGGCAGCTTGAATCCCATCTGACGATTTCGATTTAACAACCAATGACTCATTCGCTCCTTGCAGTGCCTTCTTCTTTTTCTCACATTCACGTGCCCAATGTCCAGGGATGTGACAGAAGTTGCACTTGCCAGGCCTTCTAGTCAGCTTACCTTTATTCTGACCGTTCTTATCGTAGGCAGTGGCTGATCTTCTGGTTTTCCTGGCATTTGTAGCCAATGCCTCAGACGCTTGATTCTCACCTCGTGAACGCAAATTCAACAGAGTCTCCTCATTCACCAGATGATCAGTGAGTCTTTCAATGGTCTGATCTCTTCTAGGCACGGCATACCATGCAGTTTCTAATGTTGTCGTACTTCGCTGGTAGGCTTCCTAGAATCTTTGCAATCACCACTGGATCCTTTTGTTCCAGATCCATGTCTTTCAATCTCTGCGCCAAACCGGTCATTCTGGCTATGTAGTCAGCCATTTTCTCTTCTTCGTCCATTTTACAATTAATGAATCTGTCTAGCAATACCTGCACAGACTGATCGCTCTTCTCTGCGTGCACTGCCCGCAGTCGTGCCCACATCTGTGCGGAGGTCGTGCAGTCGGTCATATATTTTAGCTGTTCCAACTCTAGACCTCGCATTAGAAAAGCCTGCGCCGCACGATCTTTCTCTAGCCAAGCCTCAGAGTTCACGCTCGGACAATGTACCTCACCTAAAATATACGGCATTAGTTTATTATCTGCCATATATATCTCCATTTGTCTCTTCCATAATTGATAGTTTTGACCATTAAACTTATGGATACTAAATGCCTTGAGCTCTGCCATTTCCATTCGTTAACGTATCTGGCTTGACACGTGCACTGGGCCCATAACCTGTTACGAGGTTATGGAGTGGCAAAGACAATAACGGGCGTTCGATTTGTTGCTCCACAGACAAAAGAAAAGGTTTATTGCAACGACTATTAATCAATAGTGTGTACAGATGGTTTCTTTAATAACAATAGAGAATACTTGCGGCGAGACGAGCGTGCGTGCTTCTCTCTGTGCTTGCACGTGAAGAGTGAGTGATAACCGTGAACCCGGAGACGCTAGCGCACTCACAGTTACCAATCGAATAGCATATCGGTATCATGGTACTTACTAGACTAACTGTCGGTAAGATGCCATAAGGCGTCAGTTTAAACTCAATACTCAATAATTTCAGAAAGTATTGGTTTATTGGTTTATTGGTTTATTGGTTTATTGGTTTATTGGTTTATTGGTTTATTGGTTTATTGGTTTATTAACACAATAACATTTAAACGACATCCAACGATAAAGGGATAATGGCAACACTGATTAAATCGACATAGAACATTAAAGGTCAACACCCTGTTAACACCAAACCAACATCCAACGATGAGGATCAATCTCCAACCTACACTAAACATTGAGGGTTAATCTCCAACCTACACTTATCATTGAGAATAAACTCCCAATATACACTCATCATCGAGGATTAAACCCTCAACTTACCTAAACCTTAATGGTCAACACTCAATCTACACCTAAATTTAAGTGTTGACACTTAACTTTGATGACAAACACTAAACTTACGCCCAAATTTGAGAGTTAACACTCAAATTTGAGTGCTAACCATCAAAATTGAGTGTACTTTTTCATAAGGGGAGTACAATCGCACACCTTATCAACGATACGATCAGAGCAATTGTGGACAACTGTGTCTGCGCTTTCTACAAACGGTTGACGATTAATTTAAAGACTGGCGTTGCACTGTTTGAACTCAGTATTCATTCAAACATGTCACTGACATTTACGCTCACCGGCAAGAGTAGCATCCTCGCGGTAAGATACTTTCCCACCGTGGATTTGAGCGATGGCGATTACGAGCTCGGTCTGACAAATTTCGAAACCTATTACACGATACCGAATGTAAATTCTTCGAACAATAAATTCTACTTTGACGACAAGGAGATTACCGTTCCCAAAGGATCGTACGAACTGCGTAGGATGTAGACACGTATTTGAAACAATCAATTTTACAATTGGACCAATCCAATAATATTGCGAGAAAGAAACATGTCGGCGAAGATGAAGAGTATATCCGTTAATTATTCGAGCCAACAACTATACGATGAAGAGTGAAATCAAGTGTGCTTATCGGGTAAATTTCATCAAATCGAACAACATTGGATCGCTGCTGGGATTTTCAGCAAATCGCGTGCTTGGGGCCGCGACAATCGGTACGAATTGGACGTACCGATAAATATCATCAGCGTAAACATCATTCGCATAGAGTGTAACGTGACCGCGGGAGCGTACAGCAACGACAAGTACGTGCACACGAGACGCGAGTTTTCACCGAGTGTGCCACCGGGATATAAGATATCGGAAACGCCGGCACAGATTATTTACCTTCCGATCATCGTACGGAGCATTGCTGAACGAAGTGAGAAGGTGCAACAGACGAGAAATAAAATTAGAGAGACAATCCGATCGCCAAAGAAGAAACTCACTGCGTCGAACGTTGAATTTTTGAAATCGTTGGGTTTCGTCGTACAAAATGGCTAATATCTTAACATTGGAGGTGAACCGATCTTTGACGATAGCGTCGTCAAGATTGAGACTCATGCGTACAATCCGTACGCCAAAACGACGTTTGGACACAACGATGAGATAAGAATACCCATTCAACAGCAAGATTTATACACGTTTCCGTGCGAAAGCTTTCTCTACGTCAAGGAAGATTGATAATAAAGAGAAGGAATGACGAGTCTGAGACAACGCTTGTAAATAATTGCGCAGCGTTCATGTTCGATGAGATTCGATACGAGCTCAACGGCGTGGAGATTGATCGCAACAGAAACGTTGGAATAACCAGTACCATCAAGAACTACGTATCGCTATCGTATGGCGATTCTCAAGTCATGCGGAATGCTGGATGGGACGTTACATTAAGCATACTGGAAGGATACTTCAACTTTTGCGTACCGCTCAAGATGTTGTTGGGCTTTTGCGAGGATTACAAAAGCGTCGTTGTTAACGCTCGTCACGAATTAATTTTAATACGTGCGCGTAGCGACAACAATTGCATTGTAGGAAACCCGGCAGCGGAGCCGGAAATCGAATTGTTTAAAGTACAATGGCGAATGCCTCACGTTACGTTAAACAAAGTCAATAAACTTCCTTGTTACGGGCTTGGGAAGCGGGCGATATCTTAGTGCCAGTTTTCGTTCATGGGATCTACGAGTACCCCCTCTTGCAGAGCACGACTAAGCATTCGTGGGCTGTCAGACTGCGACGCAGCTAGAGAAGCCGCGATACGTTACTTTTGCGCTGCAGACCGGTCAGAAGGAATATCATGTCTCAAAATGTTAGCGTATTCGATGACTGTAATTTGACCAATGTCAAGCTTTATCTAAATTCCGAATTTTATCCGTACGATGACTTGAACCTAGATTTGAGTAAAAATCGATACAGCCTCCTTTTTTATATGTATGCGCTTTTTCGTAAAACTTATTACGGATACGATTACAGTGATACGCGTTGCAGCGTGTATACATTCCTGACGCAAGGACCTTTTGTTGTCATCGATTGTTCGCGACAAAACGAGTCTGTTAAGAGCGACACCGGTGGATGTGCGAATAAAATTTGACTGTAAATAAAATGTACCTGCAAATACTACCGCCTATTATCTCATCTTGCATGATCGCGTAATCGAATACTGCCCGTTGTCTAATGTAGTGCGCAAATTCATGTAAATCGCAATGTCAGCAAATATTCTGATATAGAGAGACAGATGTACCGCGATAAGGTATAGTACAGACCGTTCCTTCGTTGGCATCATGATCGTGCCAACGTTTGTCTATCTGCAAGGATTCATCGTCGGGATGAGATTTGTCGTAAAGGTGTAGCGGTGCTGAGAAACGGGACCATTCTGGCGCATTACATCTTTACGTGCCCCATGCCGTGGAATCTTCTTACAAAATCCGACAAGTCATGTACTTCCTGGGTGATTGCATATCACCATGGATTACCATGGGATGACGGAAACGTGTCGTATAGCATGGTAAAACGCCTAATTACATCAGCCGTGCTTGGTACAGAAGAGGATGACGAGACGCCGACTCTCGTGTACGTCAAGAGATGCCAGAAACAAGAATGGTTGGTGGATCTGCTTGAGAATTAGTGCAAGAGAAAACCTGATCATCGAGACTTTGAATGCGGATTACAAAGATATCGAATTTTTAAATAATCTAGATGTTACTAAACACTATGCGATGCGGAAAAACATGTAAGAATTGCACATTACAAAATGTATTAAAATTATTTAACTGGTGGTCGCGACGCCAGAAAGAATTGCGATCTTTTTAAAAATAAATTATATATAATTTTACAATGCTTTATTTCTTTTCCCCTTTCCATTAGTTGTTAGTGGTTGATACGTGTTTCGAAAGATGTTAGCGTTCTTTTAACGTTGTCCGAGTGCCTTCTTCCCTCTCCTAATTCCCCCGCCACATCATAATTTTGAAGGTAGGGTTTTGTCGCGTATACTCGGTTAATTTTCCATTTCTTCATTTGTAAAAATTTTTTTATAACTTCTACGTAAGCAGCGCTGACATTGGCGCTTGAAAATGTTGAAGGAAGGGGAATTATCCCTTCTCTTCCCTTATAATTTTGTTACACCGAAGAGTCGTACGCGATCCTTACACATTCAGTCTCCCATCAGTTACCCGTGTAAAACGATTCGATTCTTGTAACCAACAGCAATGTACTCCTCTGATGGAAGCAGGACAAGTATGATTATTACGTGCCTAATCCTCGTGAAGCTCCATCGAACCGCAATACGTATGTATTACTTTGCATAAATTTTTCAAAATTTATTTTTCATAAATCATTTATTTACTTCATTTCTCTACATTTCAATAAATCGGAACCTCGTTATACGGTAATCTTCGGAAGTTTCATCGAACCTGCGCAATACGTATGAATTACTTTGCATAAATTTTTCAAAATTTATTTTTTCTATAAATCATTTATCTACTTTATTTTTCTACAGTTTCAATAATCGGAACCTCGTTAACGCCTCGTATCTTGGGCAGACGATTTGGCCCTGACAGTCACGGCTTACAAGTATTTGATATCGAATCAATGTGGGACCTACATCTTTTGTGGAATGGATTCTTGGCGATAAGGGAAAATCAGATCACGCTGCCTCATGCAACGTGGACAACGAATGAGAAAGACGCATGGATATCGAACAGCTTATGCAGTCGACTGTCGGTTCATCGCTGTCTATTCAAGATCTAGTTGTAGAACTCGTCAAAATGCGTGACGCTAATTCGCAAAACTTACGTTTCACGATACATACTTATACATATACCAGCAACTATATTAATTTTTATTCGAAATCGAACAATGTGTCAACATGTATAATTTCATCTATGTTAGAAATACAGTATATTATAATAAGTATAAACATTTCGTAACCATCTTACAGCAAAATTGTATCACGGATAATGTCAGGCAAGTAAAGTACTGCGTGAGGTGTCCGATAGAAGTTCGCTCATAGATTGCGA